>NW_026610688.1:0-190473 GCF_029499605.1 Hyla sarda
TAACAAGAAATGTTATATTCAATTCGGCTTCTTTGTTGTTCTACAGTTTAGTGTGTTAGCAATGTATGATTATATAAATAGAATGAATGAAGCAATGTAATTTACTAATAGGGGGCATTGAAATTGATGCACCTATTCCTATACAGTCCAGAATGTCACATGACTGCAGCTGCGTCTGTGCCTGCATTGTCAGTGACGTTTTGCATTATGAGATTTGACTGACACCCATAATGCCTCTCTGGCCCATACTGCTGAGAGCCTAGGACAAAAAGGGGGCCTGTTGCTTCAAGTAGCGGATCCCCCCTTCAGAAAATACACGCATGTAACAGCAGTATTCCTCTTTTAGTTTCCTTCCTGACCAGAGGCAGATAGGAAATAGAGGGTCTGGAGGGGAGGATGAGGGGTCTAGAGAAGGACTAGAGAAGACTGAATGGGGGATAAAGTGGTCTGGAGGTGGGGTAGAGGGGTCTGGAGAGGGATTATAGGAGTTCAGATGAGGCATAGAGAGGTCTGGAGGGGGAATAAATATGACTGGATGGGAATAAAGAGGTCTGGTAGGGAGTGCAGAGGAGTCTGGCCATAGTATAGAGGGGTCAAGATGGGGGATAGAAGAGTCTGGAAGGGAGATAGAGAGGTGTGAAGGGGGATAGAGAAGACTGGATGGCGTATAGAGTGGGGAGGAAAAGGTCTGGATGGGGGATATAGAAGAGTAGAACCCCCATCTATTCTTCTCTATCACCTAGAGGTCTGGACGGGCCCCAGTTCTCAGTGAGAAGTGAATGCGGTGGAAGCTTCATTCATTTCTGTGGGAGCACAGAAGAGACCCAAGTACAGCATCATTGGAGTTCCATAGAAATGGATGGAACATGTGCCGTCTACCGCACGCATTCCTCTACCGTTGAGGAGATTGTGCGGGTCCCAGTGGTCGGATTATCTGCAATCAGCTACTTATTCCCTATCCTGTGGATAGAAGATAAGTTCATTTTGGCTGGAGTTAATAGCATCACAGTTTCCACTCATCTGGAATCCAAGTCATTCTTAGTATACCCAAGTGATGTGTTTGCAGATAGTCAGACCTCACATCCACTTAGACGTCATATGAAAAATTGTGGCACAAAATAAAATAAATTGGTGCAAACAACTGTCACAAAACAAACACATATTCATTCAAAGGCAAGCAGCCAGCCTGGATGGGTGATGGAGAAGAATAAAAAACCCCCATCTATTCTTCTCTATCACCTAGAGGTTTTGGGGAATAGAGGAGTCTAGATGGGGGATAGAGGTCTGCATGGGGGTATAGGGGGGGATAGAGGGGTCTGGATGGGGGACAGAGAAGAATAGATGGGAGGTAGAGAGGTCTGGGGAGATAGAGGAGTCTGGATGAGGATATAGAGGGTTCTGGATAGGGGACATAGGTGTCTGGAGGAAGGGATAGAGGGGTCTGGATGAGTGATAGAGAAGAGTAGAACCCCATCTATTCTTCTGGTCTGGGAAGGATAGAGGAGTCTGGATAGGGGATAGAGGAAGGAACAGAGGGGTCTTGATGGGGGATTGAGGGGTCTGGATGGGGGACAGAGGTGTCTGGAGGAAGGGATAGAGGGGTCTGGATGGGGGTAGAAGGGTCTGGAGAGGGGACATAGGAGTCTGGATGTTGTTAGAGGAGTCTGGATGGGGCATAGAGAGGTCTAGAGGGGGAATAAATAAGACTGGATGGGCATAAAGAGGTCTGGTAGGGAGAGTAGAGGAGTCCGAATATAGTATAGAAGGGGAAGAAGAAGGAGAGAGGGGCCTGGATGGGGACAGAGGAATCAAGATGGGGGAGAGAGGAGTCTTGAAGGGAGAGAGAGACATGTGGAGGGTAATAGAGAAGACTGAATGAGGGATAGAAAGGTTTGGAGGGGGTATAGCAGTCTGGAGAGGGAATAGAGAGGTCTGGAGGGTGGATAGAGGGGAATATATGGGTCTGGATGGGGGATAGAGGGGTCTGGATGGGGGACAGAGGTGTCTGGAGGTAGGTATAGTGGGGTCTGGATGGGTGATAAAGAAGAATAGATGGGGTAGAGAGGTCTGGGGGGATAGAGGAGTCTGGAGGAAGGGATAGAGGGGTATAGAGGGATCCTGATAGGTATTGAGTGGGAAAGAGAGGTCTGGAAGGGGGATAGAGAAGACTGGATGGGGGATATAGAGGTATGGATGAAGAATAGAGAAGGCTGGATGGGGGGTAGAGACGTCTAGAGGTGGGGATAGAGGAGTCTGGATGGGGAATAGAGTGGAATGGAGCAGGGGAGAAAGGGGTTTGGATGTGGGGATAGAGAAGACTGGATTGGGGATAAAATAAAAACAAAGTCCAAAATTACTGCTTTTTGGTCACATCACATCCCAGAAAAATGAATTAAAAAGTGATCAAGAAGTCACATAAATGCAAAAGTGGAAGCAATAAAAACTACAGATAACGGCAAAAAAAACATTTGCCCTCATACAGCCCTCATACGAAATCCTTCAAAAGTAGCAAAATGCGGTATTCTGTTTAATTTTCCCACAAAATAATATTTTTTTGTTGCGCCATATATTTTAGGGCAAAGTAAATTGTTACGCAAAAAACAACCCCCATCTGGGTCTGTGGATGGGAAAATAAAGAAATATGGCTCTTAGAAGGTGAGGAGAAAAAAAATGCAAAAATAAAACAGCCTGCATCCTTAAGGCCAAAATGGGCCATGTTCTTAAGGGTTTAAGGCCGCCGCCTGTTTTTACGCTAATGACTGGGCCTCATTTCTCAAATCTGATGTGAATTATTTTTTTTTTAATGATATATTGTACTTTCTATTACTGGTAAAAATATTTGTTGAAACATGCAGTTTTCTGTGAAAAACTCCAAAATATTGTGAAAAAAATAACATTATGATTTTATAGTACTAGCCATTATGAACACGGTAATATCTGTGTCTTGTTCTTTTTTCTTTTGGATGATAATACAGGACTTTATGGGGAAAGTGACATTTATTTTATTTTTTTCACACTTTATTTATTTAAGACATTTTATTTTTATACTTTTTATCTATTATACTATACTGCAGTACATCTGTACTCCATCATAGTATAACCATAAGTATTACACTGAGAGTTTCCTTTAATACCAATAAGTCTATGGCTGGACTTCACAGGCTTCCGTGCTCGGGAGAGAGGAGGCCATCAGCTGGCTTCTTGTTACCATGACAACCATGGGGACACCACAACCGCATGGTTGCCATGATTACCTCACCCCTTTCAATCCTATAGATACTGTGTTCAGTACTTACCAAGGCATCTAAAGGATTAATACTGCCATGAATGACGCAATCTCAGTCTCAGCAGCTGAGGCAGGATCATGGCTGTGATTGACAGCAGGTCCTGCCGCCAATCCCCTGCACTTCCTCCATCAGTGCAGGAAATATGCAGGAGGTATGGGTACATCCTGTTGCGGGAACGTGTTGGCTGACAGGATGTACCCATACCTCTAATAGTGGGCTGGGGTTATAGTATATACCAAGTACCAAAAGGAATGTCTCATAGGTGCATGTATATGAAGCAGATGTAGCAGAGCTGAAAGTGTTGTAAAATTTAAAATAAAAAACAGTCATTAAAATAAGACTACAGTATGCATGTATATACACAGGCACAAATCCATATGTAAATAACTCTATAATTCTATATGGACAGGTCCCATGACTGAGCCCTGCAGGTCTCTAGTAGAGGACGGGGTCATGGTACCAGGGAATGTGCAGGATTTACAGATGTATCAGGACGACAGGAGAAGAAGTAACATATGAGAAGATGACGTTTATCTGACGGTTTATCTGGAGGCAGTTGGGGGGGGGGGGCAGGAAAGCTGAAGACTCATGGGAAATGTAGTCAGCTAACCCCTTAAACACTTCTGTAACCACCATTTAGTATATATATATATTTGCTCTAATCCCCCAATTTGTGACTTACGTAATTTGCCATTTTTTCTTGCGAATTTCTCTTTCCAAAGCTCGGAAAAATCCTTGAAATAAAAATAAAACAGAAAACATGATTATGGACTTTCTGGTAAGATCTTCTCTATATCATATTATTATCACTGGTCAGATATGGAGGAGATCAGAATGGCGAGAGAGTACAGAGGGCTTGTCATAGGACGGGAAAACATATCCAGTAGGTAGAAGATCAGAAATAATAAGGAACAGGAGATAAAGACAACTGGACTTACTGCTCAACTCCACAGATCTGAGAGAAGTTTCATGCCGGTGGGTGAACATAGGAGACATTCCGTGATGTCACATGTGTGATGTCATAGGCCATTAGATGAAGCCCTATAGCCGATCAAATGACATATATTCAATATAATACATATACTGGATATCTCAAAAATACCAAATGGTTAATGAATTGGAGTGTAGGGGTTACAGGTTGGAGCGCTGTGTGATGGGAATTTATTCAAAAAAAGTAATTTTTATTTATATTTGTAGTAAGATTAAGATGTGTTTGGAGTTTTTATGAATTCAGTAAATCTTCATTAGATCTCTGTCCCCTTTATTGATATTGATAACATGTCTCCCCTTACTGTAGTTCTGTATCTGATAAAATATTTGGGGACAGGAGAATGAAATGTATGATGCTATTATGGCCGACACCAGAGAGCAATAACATCCATACAGAAGTTTCTACAATCAGATGCAGTTTGCACAACATGTAGAAGAAAACAAAACGTGTCTCATATATGAGGGGTCAGCACTGGATGGAGGATACATTCTCATCATCCTGGTACTTGTAGTACACACAGGATTAGGATGGAGAATATGATGGGAAGTGACTCTATAACATTCCCTTCTAATCTCCTTTTCCCTCATCATATTTGCTCTGTGGCTTTATGTGACCCGGGATATTTCCAGCCTCCATGTATTAGAACATGATAAAGGACGATACCTACCCCTGTGCTATGGAATATAGACGGCCCGAGCACAACTGTAAATAGTCCCCAATATATAATTATGTCTTATATTATGGGGAGATTTATCATTGCTTTTAGAGCATTTTTTTGTCTATGTTTAGGCGCAGTTCAGGCGTAAGCAGCATATTTAGCGCCTTTTATGCGTCTTTTGATATAGAGAGTTTCGCACTTTATGCCTACACGTTGAACTTTTTTTTTTGACCTTGCAGTGGTCACGTATTTATCATTTGCGACTTTTGTCAAAAGTCGCTATTTTGAGTGCAAAGGTACTTTTTTAGGCGCAAAGTTACACCACCTACCAGTAGGCGTGGGAATCACTTCAATCTTCCGCAATTCAACCTTTAACCCCTTGTGGACAACAGCGTCCCACTCTCCTTCTATGACATGCGTTCAGGAGCCGAGCGCGGGTCATAGCTGGGTGGTCCTGGTGGCTATCTGCCCCCAGGACCCATCTCTAATGCCACACATTACCGATCACTGTGATGCCCGGCTTTAACTCCTTAGACACCGCAATCAAATTTGATTGAAGCGTCTGAAATGCAAGTAAAAATGTCCCGGCAGCTCTGTTAAAGTAAGTAAAAACACCTAACCTGCCAAATTCAGGACCCGGGAAAGTGTCTATTTCCCTCCCTCACAAGTGTCTAGATAAAGTGTATCTGGTAGAGCTTTTCCCTCCACAGCAGAGCTGCGCAAAATTCTTCATCCTGCTGCACCTTCTTGATAAATAAGATGCACGCTAGTCAAACCCACCACCCAAATAAATGTGGGAAAATAGCTCTACCATAGACATTTTTTGATAAATTTGGGCCTATATCTTTATATTTAATATTACCAGTAGTTTTTAGCAATGCTGCTTTCATTTTTTTGTTCTAATCTTTCAAGAACCATAACTCTACTCACTTTTCCATAGACATTGGCGTTATCTCCAATCCCAGCTGTTGCATGTGGATGTCAGATATATTAACCCCTTAAAGGGCTTGTGCGCTGCCCTGCCTTTCGGAGCTCCGCTCACAGCATCTGGAAGTTCATTACACAGTGGTCGCGCCTCCTTCCATAGACTTTCGTTGAGGGGGCAGGTGTGACGTCAAGAGGGGGGCGGCCGCGAACATGGAAGCCCGTACACAGCGTTCGGAGTAATGAACTTCGGAGCTCCGAAATGCAGGGCAGCGCACAACCCCTTTAAGGACGTAGCCCATTTTGCCTTAAGGACCAGAGCATTTTTTGCAAATCTGACCTCTAAGCAATAATATCTCTGGGATGCTTTTACTTAGGAATTTGATTCTGAGTTTTTTTTTTGTGTGTGTCATATTCTACTTTATGTTAGTGGAAAATTTTTGTCAATACTTGCATAATTTCTTGGTGAAAAATGCCAAAATTTCATGAAAAATTTGAAAATGTAGCATTTTTTTTACTTTGAAACTCTCTACTTGTAAGGAAAATGGACATATCAAATAAATGATATATTGATTCACATATGCAATATATATATATTAGAAGGCTTCAAAGTTTAGCAGGCATTTTCCAATTTTTCACGAAAATTTAAAGGGACCAGTTCAGTTTAGAGTAGATTTAAGGGGGTCTTCTTATTAGAAATACCCCATAAATAACCCCATTATAGAAAGTGCACCCTTCAAAGTATTCAAAATGACATTCAGAAAGTTTGTTAACCCTTTAGGTGTTTCACAGGAATAGCAGCAAAGTGGAGGAGAAAATAAAAAAACATCTTAATTTTTTTATACTTGCATGTCCTTGCAGAACCGTTTTTTGTTTTTTGTTTTTTTCACAAGGGGTAAAATGAGAAAAGCCTCTCAAAATTTGTAACCCAATTTCTCTCGAGTAAGGAAATACCTCATATATAACAAGGGATACAGTGAGCCTTAACACCCCACAGGTGTTTGACGACTTTTTGTTAAAGTGGGGTGTGATTTTTTTTTTTTTTACTAAAATGCTGCATTTTACCCAAATTTTTATTTTTATAAGTGGTAATAGGAGAAAATGCCCTCGAAAATTGGAACACCATTTCTTATGACTATGGAAATACCCCATATGTGGATGTAAATTGCTCTACTGCACTACAATGCTCAGAAGAGAAGGAGCCACATTTGGCTTTTGGAAAGCAAATTTTTCTGAAATGGTTTTTGGGGGGCATGTCACATTTAGGAAGACCCATGTGCCAGAACAGCAAAAAAAAAAAAAAAAATAACTACATTGCACAGTATTTTGGAAACTACACCCATCAAGGAATGTAACAAAAAGTGCAGTGAGCCTTAAAGCCTCATGTGTTTGATAAATGTTCATTAAAGTAGGATATGAAAAGGAAAAAAAAAAATTTTTTTCACTAAAATGCTGGGGTTACCCCTATTTTTTCATTTTAACAATGCCCCCCAAAATTTGGAAATACATTTTTTCGGAGTAAGGACATACCTCATATTTGTATGTAAAGTGCTCTGCACACCAGGTCTTAGAAGAGCAGGAGCGCCATTCGGCTTTTGGAGAGAGATTTTTGCCGGAATTAAAGTCGGGGTCCATGTGTGTTTACAGAGCTACCATGGAGCCACAACAGCAGGACAATTGCTATATTTGCTATAATTTTGGAAACTACACCCATCAAGAAACATAACAAGGGGTACAGTGAGTATTTACACCTCAAAGGTGTTTGGAACAGTGGGCCGTAAAATGAAAAAAAAAAATTTCACAAAAATGCTGGTGTTACCCCAAATTTTTCCTTTGCACAGGGGGTAAGAAGAGAATGGAAATAAAATGTTGTGCGTGCACATAACAGGGCTCAAGAGTCATGGAGCAATGTTCACATTTGAGGCCTATGGCAAATCAGTAGCTGACGGTTACATACATTTAGCGGAAAATAAAAGAAAGGAACACTCACATGTGACACCATTACAGAAAGTACCCCCCCTGGGAAAGGTGTATAGGGGTGAAGTGGACATTTGGAATAGATGGGTGTTCCCTAAATTTATTTTCCAGGAATGGATGAAGTGTAGTTTAGGGAAAATTTAAATTGCAATTTTACTACTGTTATGCCCAGAGTTTAGCCAAAAGTAAAAATGATGCCCGCCCCAAAACCCTATGCTCTGAATCATCATTCTGGGAATGTGATGTGTGTGGCCGTCCCTATTCTGTTACCTCAAATGCACACATGCTCAGGTGGGGAGAGAGCGCTGCGCATTTGAGGCAGCATGCAAACCAACAATGCTAGTGACTCAGTGACCTATGACCCATTTTTGGAAAAAAATACCCCAAGAGGTCTTATCAGGGTTATTTTGTGAAAGTGTTTTTAGGACAATTTTGTGGTTGATGGGTTTAAAATTTGGAATGTACTTTGGACTGGTACATTGGGGTCAAATTAAGCGAAATTAAAATGGGGTAAGAGGTTTAGAAACATAGTGCTTCCTGGAAGTGTGATACTCCCTGAAGCAATCTTTTTAGTGGCCCAGATAATGGGGTGTGGTGTCCCAGCACCAGAGGCTGTCCCGGGCCTTTGGACTGTCTCGGACAGTTCATCAGTATAGGGTGTTGGGTCCATACCAGTTCTAATAAGATAAAGTTTATATTACAAATGTAATGTCATATAATATAATGTTGTACATTAATTTTGTTATTTATGTACAGTGGGGATCAAAAGTTTGGGCACCCCCCGGTAAAAATTTGTATTAATGTGCATAAAGAAGCCAAGGAAAGATGGAAAAATCTCCAAAAGGCATCAAATTACAGATTAGACATTCTTATAATATGTCAACAAAAGTTAGATTTTATTTCCATCATTTACACTTTCAAAATAACAGAAAACAAAAAAATGGGGTCTGCAAAAGTTTGGGCACCCTGCAGAGTTAATATCTTGTACTGCCCCCTTTGGCAAGTATCACAGCTTGTAAATGCTTTCTGTAGCCAGCCAAGAGTCTTTCAATTCTTGTTTGAGGTATCTTTGCCCATTCTTCCTTAAAAAAGTCTTCCAGTTCTTTGAGATTTCAGGTCTGTCTGTCATGCACTGCTCTTTTAAGGTCCATCCATAGATTTTCAATTATGTTGAGGTCAGGTGATAGTGAAGGCCATGGCAAAACCTTCAGTTTACGCCTCTTGATGTAATCCCCCGTGGATTTTGAGGTGTGTTTAGGATCATTATCCATTTGTAGAAGCCATCCTCTCTTTAACTTCAGCTTTTTCACAGATGGAATAAAGTTAGCATCCAAAATTTGCTGAAATTTTATTGAATCCATTTTCCTTCTACTCGTGAGATATTCCCTGTGCCACTGGCTGCAATACAACCCCAAAGCGTGATTGATCCACCCCCATGCTTAACAGTTGGACAGAGGTTATTTTTATTAAATTCTGTTCCCCTTCTTCTCCAAATGTACCTTTGCTCATTCGGGCCAAAAAGTTCAATTTTAACCTCATCGGTCCACAGAACTTTTTTCAAAAATGCATCAGGATTGTCAATATGTTCATTTGCAAAGCTCAAACGCTGATTTTTGTGGTGAGGAAACTCTTCCATGAAGACCCTATTTGTACAAGTATCTCTTTATAGTGGAATTGTGTACCAGAACTCCAGTGTCTGGATTTTGAATAGTTTTTCTCACAATCCTGCGAGCTGTTCTGTCTGATATTGTTCTTGGTCTTCCATTTCTTGCTTTAAAGGGGTTATCCAGGAAAAAACTATTTTTTTATTTATCAACTGGCTCCAGAAAGTTAAACAGATTTGTAAATTAATTCTATTTAAAAATCTTAATCCTTTCAGTACTTATGAGCTAATGAAGTTTAGTTGTTCTCTTCTGTCTAAGTGCTCTCTGATGACACGTGTCTAGGGAACCGGCCAGCTTAAAAACAAATCCCCATAGCAAACCTCTTCTAATCTGTGCAGTTCCCAAGACAAGCAGAGATGTCAGCAGAGAGCACTGTTGCCAGACAGAAAACAACAACTCAACTTCAGCAGCTGATAATTATTGAAAGGATTAAGATTTTTTAATAGAATTAATTTACAATTCTGTTGAACTTTCTGGAGCCAGTTGATATTAAATTAAAAAAAAAAGTTTTTTCCTGGAATACCCCTTTAACTTCCACTGTTCCTCATGACTGCCATTTCTTAATTACATTCCGATATGATTTTGACATCTGAAAACATTTTGCTATCTTCTTATAGCCTTCTCCAGCTTCGTGAGCGTCAACTATTTTCAGTTTCCGATTTCTAGACAACTGCTTAGAAGAACCCATGGTGCTAATAAGAGATGAGCGAACTTACAGTAAATTCGATTTGTCACGAACTTCTCGGCTCGGCAGTTGATGACTAATCCTGCATAAATTAGTTCAGCTTTCAGGTGCTCCGGTGGGCTGGAAAAGGTGGATACAGTCCTAGGAGACTCTTTCCTAGGACTGTATCCACATTTTCCAGCCCACGGGAGCACCTGAAAGCTGAACTAATTTATGCAGGATAAGTCATCAACTGCCGAGCCGAGAAGTTTGTGACGAATCAAATTTACTGTAAGTTCGCTTATCTCTAGTGCTGATTGATGGGGTAAGGTCAGATGAGTCTGGGCATTTAACACCTTTGAGATTGACATCACCTGGTCTTCCCAGATGATGATTGAGAACAATCCATGACACTGGCAGGTCTCAGCTTTGTAAAGGGGGCAGTGCATGCTATAAATTCTGCAGGGTGCCCAAACTTTTGCAGATGCCATTTTTTTGTTTTCTGTTATTTTGAAAGTGTAAATGATGGAAATAAAATATAACTTTTGTTGACATATTATAAGAATGTCTTATCTGTAATTTGATGCCTTTTGGAGATTTTTCCATCCTTCCTTGGCTTCTTTATGCACATTATTATTTTTACCTGGGGTGCCCAAACTTTTGATCCCCACTGTAAATGGATGGGCTCAGAAGAGACTTTAAAGCACTTTCTATCCTCACTGCAGTATAATGATATGAATGTTAGACTCACCAGCAAGTTTAGTCCCAAAGAAATTGAGTTCTTAGACTTACAAATATATGTAGATGTCAACACTGACATACATAGAAAAAAGACCAGTCAATGCCGATTCATCTCATCCACTGCACATTATTATCCTGAAGAGGCAATATAGTTTAAACAAATAAATATTTATATAAGAAGGAAACAAAATGGATACAATTGCTCCAGACAGTATAAATTAAAGTCTGCAAACCATTCTTATACGGGGTTAAATATGTTTTTATTTTATTTATTTATTCATTTTTATTTTTGTTTTTTCATTGTTTTGTTTCTATTTGTTTTCTGTTTTTTATTTTATTTATTTTATTTTTTATTTTCTTTCCCCCTCTATTTTTCCTTGACTTTTCTAGAGCTATCCAAATTTCTCCTGAGGTGAGTCCAGCTGACCATTCACAATCCACGGGGTTGTCCTCAGCATAATGAAATTGACCTAAAGAAAAAGACAGAGGGTCAATGATTATATATTATGACAGATTAACAAATATATATATATATATATATTTATCGGGGTATACCACACACCGGCCTATAATACGCGCCTTCATTTTATCAAGGATATTTGGGTAAAAAAAGTTTTTTACCCAAATATCCTTGGTAAACTGAGGGTGCGTGTGCGTGCATGTGTACACCCCGATACACTGTTTCTGATCCCACAGAAGCCCCCAGGACAGGCAGGGGGAGAGAAACCGGCAGCGACGGCAGGTCTCTGCACCTGCAAAAGCTGCTGCAGTTCATTGATTTAAATCATTGAACTGCAGCGGCTTATCGGCGTATAACACGCAAATAGACTTTAGGCTAAAAATTTTAGGCTAAAAAATGTGTGTTATACGCCGATAAATACGGTATATATATATATATATATATATATATATATATATATACCGCAATTATTTTTTGGCACGTGAAATAGCATTGAAAAAAATATATATTTGGAATCCGAAACACACATAGGACTACTTTTTATCTCATATATATTTATTTTTGAGAACATAGGAAAAATACACAAACAATTTAATAGGCTGTATAATACGTCACTGATTCTTTATTGGGAAAAAATAATAAACCTTCACCCCACCTGGTAATACAATTCTTCATATGATGACTTGAAACATATCAAAGATACTATCTTCCTGGTACATTTCAACTTAAGGAGAGAAACAAATGACATCACATTTTTTTTTATTTTCAATGAGCCAAGGCAAGTGCTCTCTATCACCCAAAGTGCATGAAAAAGTGCAAACGTGTCACACAAAAAAATGTGCACAAAGGATGGGTCTATCACTAAGCCCTTCTGCAACAGGAGAGAAAATTCAAAATCTTTAATTGAAGCAATTCAAAATCTTTAATTTAATTTAAAAAAACATTTAAAATCTTACGTCCCAGATTCTTCATTGGGAAAAAATTTACCTTGACCCTAACGGATAATACAATAAATTACATGATGACTTGAAACCTATCAAAGATACTATCTTCCTGGTACATTTTAATTTAACCCCTTAAGGACCAAGGACGTACCGTACGTCCTTGGTCCTGCTCTCCTCATATCACGGCGGGCCCCCCGCCTCTAATAGCGAACAGCGCCGATCGTGGCGGCGCGCGCTATTAACCCTTAAGCCGCACGCTCAGAGCTGAGCCGCGCGGCTGAAACTGAAAGTTGCCGGCTAGTTCAGTCGGGCTGTTCGGGATAGCCGCGGCTAATCGCGGCATCCCGAACAGCTGACAGGACAGCGGGAGGGCCCCTTCCTGCATCCTCGCTGTCTGATCGCCGAATGACTGCTCAGTGCCTGAGATCCAGGCCTGAGCAGTCATACGGCAGAATCGTTGATCACTGTTTTTTTATGAGAAACCAGTGATCAATGATGAAGATCAGTGTGTGCAGTGTTATAGGTCCGTATGGGACCTATAACACTGCAAAAAAAAAGTGAATAAAGATCATTTAACTCCTCCCCTATTAAAAGTTTGAATCACCCCCCTTTTCCAATAAAAAAAAAAAAACACAGTGTAAATAAAAATAAAAATAAACATATATGGTATCACTGCAAAAATGGTACCGTTAAAAACTTCAGAACACGGCGCAAAAAGTGAGCCCTCATACCACCCCATACACGGAAAAATAAAAAAGTTATAGGGGTCAGAAGATGACAATTTTAAACGTATTAATTTTCCTGCATGTAGTTATGATTTTTTCCAGAAGTCCGACAAAATCAAACCTTTATAAGTAGGGTATCATTTTAATCGTATGGACCTACAGAATAAAGATAATGTGTCATTTTTACCGAAAAATGTACTACCTAGAAACGGAAACCCCCAAAAGTTACAAAACTGCGTTTTTTTTTTCAATTTTGTCGCACAATGATTTTTTTTTCCGTTTCACCGTAGATTTTTGGGCAAAATGACTGACGTCATTACAAAGTAGAATTGGTGGCGCAAAAAATAAGCCCTCATATGGATTTTTAGGTGCAAAATTAAAAGAGTTACGATTTTTTAAAGGCAAGGAGCAAAAAACGAAAATGCAAACACGGAAACCCCCCCCCCCCCCCCCCCCCGGTCCTTAAGGGGTTAAGGAGAGAACCAAATCACACTTAACATCTTATCAGCTACACAAGCATTCCTAGGGAAACCCTGACCCCCCAACCTCAATCCCAACCCCACTGCTCTCACTTTTAAACATTTCTTCTCAAGGAGAGCTTCAAAAGACATGCAAAATCTTTTAGACTAATCAATGCTTCATTGAAAAAAAAATATATTTGGAAACCGAAACATGCATCGGAATACTTTTTCTCTCATATTAATTTATTCTTAAGAAGATAGGAAAAAAACACCAATAATTTGATAGGCTGTATAATACGTCCCAGTTTATTCATTTGGAAAAAAAAACGTAACCTTGAGCCTAACGGGTAATACAATACTTAAAATGATTATTTGAAACCTATCAAAGATACTGTTACGCCGAGCGCTCCGGGTCCCCGCTCCTCCCCGGAGCGCTCGCAACATCCTCGCTACTGCAGCGCCCCGGTCAGATCTACTGACCGGGTGCGCTGCGATACCGCCCCCAGCCGGGATGCGATTCGCGATGCGGGTGGCGCCCGCTCGCGATGCGCACCCCGGCTCCTATACCTGACTCGCTCTCCGTCGGTCCTGTCCCGGCGCGCGCGGCCCCGCTCCCTAGGGCGCGCGCGCGCCGGGTCTCTGCGATTTAAAGGGCCACTGCGCCGCTGATTGGCGCAGTGGGTCTAATCAGTCATTCACCTGTGCACTTCCCTATTTAACCTCACTTCCCCTTCCCTTCCTTGCCGGATCTTGTTGCCATCGAGCCAGTGAAAGCGTTCCCTTGTGTGTTCCTAGCCTGTGTTCCAGACCTCCTGCCGTTGCCCCTGACTACGATCCTTGCTGCCTGCCCCGACCTTCTGCTACGTCCGACCTTGCTCTTGTCTACTCCCTTGTACCGCGCCTATCTTCAGCAGTCAGAGAGGTTGAGCCGTTGCTAGTGGATACGACCTGGTTACTACCGCCGCTGCAAGACCATCCCGCTTTGCGGCGGGCTCTGGTGAAAACCAGTAGTAACTTAGAACCGGTCCACTAGCAAGGTCCACGCCAATCCCTCTCTGGCACAGAGGATCCACCTCCTGCCAGCCGAATCGTGTCAGTAGATCCGGCCATGGATCCCGCTGAAGTTCCACTGCCAGTTGTCGCCGACCTCACCACGGTGGTCGCCCAGCAGTCGCAACAGATAGCGCAACAAGGCCACCAGCTGTCTCAACTGACCGTGATGCTACAGCAGTTACTACCACAGCTTCAGCAATCATCTCCTCCGCCAGCTCCTGCACCTCCTCCGCAGCGAGTGGCCGCTTCCGGCCTACGACTTTCTTTGCCGGATAAATTTGATGGGGACTCTAAGTTTTGCCGTGGCTTTCTTTCACAATGTTCCCTGCACTTGGAGATGATGTCGGACCAGTTTCCTACTGAAAGGTCTAAGGTGGCTTTCGTAGTCAGCCTTCTGTCTGGGAAGGCTCTGTCATGGGCCACACCGCTCTGGGACCGCAATGACCCCGTCACTGCCTCTGTACACTCCTTCTTCTCGGAAATTCGAACTGTCTTTGAGGAACCTGCCCGAGCCTCTTCTGCTGAGACTGCCCTGCTGAACCTGGTCCAGGGTAATTCTTCCGTTGGCGAGTACGCCATCCAATTCCGTACTCTTGCTTCCGAATTATCCTGGAATAATGAGGCCCTCTGCGCGACCTTTAAAAAAGGCCTATCCAGCAACATTAAAGATGTTCTGGCCGCACGAGAAATTCCTGCTAACCTACATGAACTCATTCATCTTGCCACTCGCATTGACATGCGTTTTTCCGAAAGGCGTCAGGAGCTCCGCCAGGATATGGACTTTGTTGGCACGAGGCGTTTTTTCTCCCCGGCTCCTCTCTCCTCTGGTCCTCTGCAATCCGTTCCTGTGCCTCCCGCCGTGGAGGCTATGCAAGTTGACCGGTCTCGCTTGACACCTCAAGAGAGGGCACGACGCCGCATGGAGAATCTTTGCCTGTACTGTGCCGGTACCGAACACTTCCTGAAGGATTGTCCTATCCGTCCTCCCCGCCTGGAAAGACGTACGCTGACTCCGCACAAAGGTGACACAGTTCTTGATGTCAACTCTGCTTCTCCACGCCTTACTGTGCCTGTGCGAATATCTGCCTCTACCTTCTCCTTCTCTACTAAGGCCTTCTTGGATTCCGGATCTGCAGGAAATTTTATTTTGGCCTCTCTCATCAACAGGTTCAACATCCCTGTGACCAGTCTCGCCAGACCCCTCTACATCAATTGTGTTAACAATGAAAGATTGGACTGTGCCGTGCGTTACCGCACGGAACCCCTCCTAATGTGCATCGGACCTCATCACGAAAAAATTGAGTTTTTGGTCCTCTCCAATTGCACTTCTGAAATTCTCCTTGGACTACCGTGGCTTCAACGCCATTCCCCAACCCTTGATTGGTCCACAGGAGAGATCAAGAGCTGGGGTACTTCTTGTTTCAAGGACTGTCTTAAACCGGTTCCCAGTACTCCCTGCCGTGACCCTGTGGTTCCTCCTGTAACCGGTCTCCCTAAGGCTTATATGGACTATGCTGTCGTATTTTGCAAAAAGCAAGCTGAGACTTTACCCCCTCACAGGCCTTTTGACTGTCCTATTGACCTCCTCCCGGGCACTACTCCACCCCGGGGCAGAATTTACCCTCTGTCCGCCCCAGAGACTCTTGCTATGTCTGAATACATCCAGGAAAATTTAAAAAAGGGGTTTATCCGCAAATCCTCCTCTCCTGCTGGAGCTGGATTTTTCTTTGTGTCCAAAAAAGATGGCTCCCTACGTCCTTGCATTGATTACCGCGGACTTAATAAAATCACGGTAAAGAACCGCTACCCCCTACCTCTTATCTCTGAACTCTTTGATCGCCTTCAAGGTGCCCACATCTTTACCAAACTGGACTTAAGAGGTGCATATAATCTCATCCGCATCAGGGAGGGGGACGAATGGAAAACTGCATTTAACACCAGAGATGGACACTTTGAGTATCTGGTCATGCCCTTTGGCCTGTGCAACGCCCCTGCCGTCTTCCAAGACTTTGTTAATGAAATTTTTCGTGATCTCTTATATTCCTGTGTTGTTGTGTATCTGGACGATATTCTGATTTTTTCTGCCAACTTAGAAGAACATCGCCAGCATGTCCGCATGGTTCTTCAGAGACTTCGAGACAATCAACTTTATGCCAAAATGGAGAAATGTCTGTTTGAATGTCAATCTCTTCCTTTCCTAGGATACTTGGTCTCTGGCCAGGGACTACAAATGGACCCAGATAAACTCTCTGCCGTCTTAGATTGGCCACGCCCCTCCGGACTCCGTGCTATCCAACGTTTTTTGGGGTTCGCCAATTATTACAGACAATTTATTCCACATTTTTCCACTATTGTGGCTCCTATCGTGGCTTTAACCAAGAAGAATGCCAATCCTAAGTCCTGGTCTCCTCAAGCGGAAGACGCATTTAAACGGCTCAAGTCTGCCTTTTCTTCTGCTCCCGTGCTCTCCAGACCTGACCCATCTAAACCCTTCCTATTGGAGGTTGATGCCTCCTCAGTGGGAGCTGGAGCGGTCCTTCTACAAAAAAAATTCTTCCGGGCATGCTGTTACTTGTGGTTTTTTTTCTAGGACCTTTTCTCCGGCGGAGAGGAACTACTCCATCGGGGATCGAGAACTACTGGCCATTAAATTGGCACTTGAGGAATGGAGGCATCTGCTGGAGGGATCAAAATTTCCAGTTATCATTTTCACTGATCACAAGAATCTCTCCTATCTCCAGTCTGCCCAACGGCTGAATCCTCGCCAGGCCAGGTGGTCGTTGTTCTTTGCCCGTTTTAACTTTGAAATTCATTTTCGCCCTGCCGACAAGAACATTAGGGCCGATGCTCTCTCTCGTTCCTCGGATGCCTCGGAAGTAGAGGTCTCTCCGCAACACATCATTCCTCCTGACTGTCTGATCTCCTCTTCTCCAGCCTCCATCAGGCAAACTCCTCCAGGGAAGACCTTTGTTTCTCCACGCCAGCGTCTCGGGATTCTCAAATGGGGTCACTCCTCCCACCTCGCAGGCCATGCGGGCATCAAAAAGTCCTTACAACTCATCTCTCGTTTCTATTGGTGGCCGACTCTGGAAACAGATGTTGTGGATTTTGTGCGGGCCTGTACTGTCTGTGCCCGGGATAAGACTCCTCGCCAGAAGCCTGCTGGTCTCCTTCACCCTCTGCCTGTCCCCGAACAGCCTTGGTCTCTGATTGGTATGGACTTTATTACAGACCTACCCCCATCCCGTGGCAACACTGTTGTTTGGGTGGTCGTTGATCGATTTTCCAAGATGGCACATTTTATTCCTCTTCCTGGTCTTCCTTCAGCGCCTCAGTTGGCAAAACAAATTTTTGTACACATTTTTCGTCTTCACGGTTTGCCCACGCAGATTGTCTCGGATAGAGGTGTCCAATTCGTGTCTAAATTCTGGAGGGCTCTCTGTAAACAACTCAAGATTAAATTAAACTTCTCTTCTGCTTATCATCCTCAATCCAATGGGCAAGTAGAAAGAATTAACCAGGTCCTGGGTGACTATTTACGGCATTTTGTTTCCTCCCGCCAGGATGACTGGGCAGATCTTCTACCTTGGGCCGAATTCTCGTACAACTTTAGAGTCTCTGAATCTTCTGCTAAATCCCCATTTTTCGTGGTGTACGGCCGTCACCCTCTTCCCCCCCTCCCTATTCCCTTGTCCTCTGGTTTGCCCGCTGTAGATGAAGTGACTCGTGATCTTTCCACCATATGGAAAGAGACCCAAAATTCTCTTTTACAGGCTTCATCTCGCATGAAAAAGTTTGCCGATAAGAAAAGAAGAGCTCCCCCCATTTTTGCTCCCGGAGACAAGGTATGGCTCTCCGCTAAATATGTCCGCTTTCGTGTCCCCAGTTACAAACTGGGACCACGCTATCTTGGTCCTTTCAAAGTCTTGTGCCAAATTAATCCTGTCTCTTACAAACTTCTTCTTCCTCCTTCTCTTCGTATTCCTAATGCCTTTCATATCTCTCTTCTTAAACCACTCATCATCAACCGTTTCTCTCCCAAGCTTGTTTCTCCCACTCCTGTTTCCGGTTCTTCTGACGTCTTCTCAGTGAAGGAAATACTGGCCTCCAAGACGGTCAGAGGAAAAAGGTTCTTTTTGGTTGATTGGGAGGGCTGTGGACCTGAAGAGAGATCCTGGGAACCTGAGGACAACATCCTAGACAAAAGTCTGCTCCTCAGGTTCCCAGGCTCCAAGAAGAGGGGGAGACCCAAGGGGGGGGGTACTGTTACGCCGAGCGCTCCGGGTCCCCGCTCCTCCCCGGAGCGCTCGCAACATCCTCGCTACTGCAGCGCCCCGGTCAGATCTACTGACCGGGTGCGCTGCGATACCGCCCCCAGCCGGGATGCGATTCGCGATGCGGGTGGCGCCCGCTCGCGATGCGCACCCCGGCTCCCGTACCTGACTCACTCTCCGTCGGTCCTGTCCCGGCGCGCGCGGCCCCTGCGATTTAAAGGGCCACTGCGCCGCTGATTGGCGCAGTGGGTCTAATCAGTCATTCACCTGTGCACTTCCCTTCCTTGCCGGATCTTTTTGCCATCGTGCCAGTGAAAGCGTTCCCTTGTGTGTTCCAGACCTCCTGCCGTTGCCCCTGACTACGATCCTTGCTGCCTGCCCCGACCTTCTGCTACGTCCGACCTTGCTCTTGTCTACTCCCTTGTACCGCGCCTATCTTCAGCAGTCAGAGAGGTTGAGTCGTTGCTAGTGGATACGACCTGGTTACTACCGCCGCTGCAAGACCATCCCGCTTTGCGGCGGGCTCTGGTGAAAACCAGTAGTAACTTAGAACCGGTCCACTAGCACGGTCCACGCCAATCCCTCTCTGGCACAGAGGATCCACCTCCTGCCAGCCGAATCGTGTCAGATACTATCTTCCTGGAACATTTTATCTTAAGGAGAGAACGAAATCACACTTAAAATCTTATCAGCTACACAACCCTCACCATACTGGCCTCACGCTTAAACATTTCTTCTCTAGGAGGGCATCAAAAGAAACGCTGACCATGACCCGGACCCAGACCTTGACCTTGAAGAAACTATCTTCCTGGTAAATTTTAACTTGAGAGAACCAAATCACAATTAAAATCTTCCAACCCCAACCCCCACTCACTATTATCAGCTATACAAAGATAATTTCTTTCTGGTACATTTCAACTTAAGGAGAGAACAAAATCAAATATAAAATCTTTTCAGCTACACAATCCTTCCTGGGGAAACCCTGACCCTGACCCTGACCCTGACCCTGACCCTGACCCTGACCCTGACCCTGACCCTGACCCTGACCCTGACCCTGACCCTGACCCTGACCCTGACCCTGACCCTGACCCTGACCCTGACCCTGACCCTACTGCTCTCACTCTTATCAGATACACAAAGATATTATCTTCCTGGTACATTTCATCTTAAGGAGATAACCAAATCACACTTAAAATCTTAACAGCTACACAATCCTTCCTGGGGTAACCCTAACCCGAACCCCAACCCCTCTCACTATTATCAGCTATACAAAGATACTTTCTTTCTGGTACATTTCAACTTAAGGAGAGAACAAAATCAAATATAAAATCTTTTCAGCTACACAATCCTTCCTGGGGAAACCGAAACCCTAACCCTAACCCTAACCCTAACCCTAACCCTAACCCTAACCCTAACCCTAACCCTAACCCTAACCCTAACCCTAACCCTAACCCTAACCCTAACCCTAACCCTAACCCTAACCCTAACCCTAACCCTACTCACTATTATCAGCTATACAAAGATACTATCTTCCTGGTACATTTCAACTTAAGGAGAGAACCGAATCACACTGAAAATCTTATCAGCATCCCTAACCCTGACCCTACTGCTCTCACTCTTGTCAGCTGCACAACGATACTATCTTCCTGGTACATTTCAACTTAAAGAGAGAACTAAATCACACTTAAAATCTTAACAGCTACACAATCCTTCCTGGGATAACCCTAACCCTAACCCTAACCCTAACCCTAACCCTAACCCTAACCCTAACCCTAACTGCTCTCAATCTTATCACCTATACAAAGATAATAACTTCCTGGTACATTTCAACTTAAGGAGGGAACCAAATCACACTTAAAATCTTAACAGTTACACAATCCTTCCTGGGGTAACCCTAACCCTAACCCTAACCCTTACCCTTACCCTTACCCTAACCCTAACCCTAACCCTACTGCTCTCACTCATGTAAGCTGCACAATGATACTATCTTCCTGGTACATTTCAACTTAACCTCCTGAGCGGTATTCCCGAGCGTGACACGGGGTTAATTTTCCCTGCCAGGATCGGTAACCCCGAGTCACGCTCGGGGTAGAATTGCAGAGTTCCCGGCCGGGCTGCACGATATATCGCAAAAGCAATGCGATATAGCGATGCGGCCCCCGAGAAAACATGCGATTATCTGCTCTGGTCGGCTCCCGTTGCGGGGGCCGGCCAGAGCAGGTAAAGAAAAATACTAAAAGTCAGTGTTTCCCTACCAGGGGGCCTCCAGCTGTTGCAAAACTACAACTCTCAGCATGCCCGAACAGCCAAAGACTGTCCGGGCATGCTGGGAGTAGTAGTTTCACAACAGCTGGAGGCCCCCTGGTAGAAAAACACTGAGCTAAGTGTAAAAGAAAGAAGTAGTAAAATAAAAAAACCTTTTGCTCACCTAGTCCCGGTCCCTGCAGATGCCGTTCCCCTCCGTGCGGTCCGGGGTGTCCTCTCTTCACTATTCATCTTCTAGGACCTTTCACTTTTCAGCCAATCACAGGCCGCAGTGATGTAAAGCCTGTGATTGGCTGAAGGGGAAAGGACTTGTTCTGCAGTAAATACACTAGGTTTGAAATCTGCCGGCAAACCTAGTGTATCCTGCTGCAGAACAAGGTGACAAGGGGGGATGAATGTGACAAAGGGGGGGGGGATGTGACAGGAGGGGGGGATGTGACAAGGGGGGGGGGAATGTGACATGAAGGGGGGAAATGTGACAGGGGGGGGGAATGTGACAGGGGGGGAATGTGACAAGGGGGGGGGAATGTGACAGGGGGGGAATGTGACAGGGGGGGATGTGACAAGGGGGGGGGGAATGTGACATGAAGGGGGGATGTGACAAGGGGGGGGGGTGTGACAGGGGGAGGGGAATGTAACATGAAGGGGGAGAATGTGACAAGGGGGGGAATGTGACAAGGGGGGGGGGAATGTGACATGAAAGGGGGATGTGACAAGGGGGGGGATGTGACAAGGGGGAAGAATGTGACAAGGAGGGGGAAGAATGTGACAAGGGGGGAAGAATGTGACAAGGAGGGGGGAGAATGTGACAAGGAGGGGGGAGAATGTTTCGGGGGATGTGACAAGGGAGAGGGGGAATGTGACAAGGGAGGGGGAATGTGACAGGGGAGATGTGAAATGGACGAAGGGAGATGTGAAATTCAGTTAAAAAAATTGTACCGCTTTTGGTACAAATTTCCAGACAGAATCATTCCGCCAGGGAGGTTAAGGAGAGAACCAAATCACACTGAAAATCTTATCAGCAACCCTAACCCTAACCCTAACCCTAACCCTAACCCTAACCCTAACCCTAACCCTAACCGCTCTCACTCTTATCAGCTATACAAATATACTATCTTCCTGGTACATTTCAACTTAAAGAGAGAACCAAATCACAATCCTTCCTGGGGAAACCATAACAATAACTCTAACCCTAACCCTAACCCTAACCCTAACCCTAACCCTAACCCTAACCCTAACCCTACTGCTCTCACTCTTATCAGATACACAAAGATATTATCTTCCTGGTACATTTCAACTTAAGGAGAGAACAAAATCACATATATTATCTTATCAGCAACCCTAACCCTAACCTAACCCTAATCTTATCAGCAAGCCTAACCCTAACCCTAACCCTAACCCTAACCCTAACCCTAACCCTAACCCTAACCCTAACCCTAACCCTAACCCTAACCCTAACCCTAACCCTAACCCTAACCGCTCTCACTCTTATCAGATACACAAAGATATTATCTTCCTAGTACATTTCAACTTAAGGAGAGAACAAAATCACATATAAATTCTTATCAGCTACACAATCCTTCCTGGGGAAACCCTAACCCTAACCCTAACCCTAACCCTAACCCTAACCCTAACCCTAACCCTAACCCTTTTATCAGCTACACAAAGATATTATCTTCCTGGTACATTTAAACTTAAGGAAAGAACAAAATCGCATATGTAATCTTATCAGCTACTCAATCCTTCCTGGGGAAACCCTAACCCTAACCCTAACCCTAACCCTAACCCTAACCCTAACCCTAACCCTAACCCTAACCCTAACCCTAACCCTAACCCTAACCCTTCTCACTATTATCAGCTATACAAAGATACTTTCTTCCTGGTACATTTCAACTTAAGGAGAGAACAAAATCAACTATAAAATCGTTTCAGCTACACAATCCTTCCTGGGGAAACCCTAACCCTAACCCTAACCCTAACCCTAACCCTAACCCTAACCCTAACCCTAACCCTAACCCTTTTATCAGCTACACAAAGATACTTTCTTCCTGGTACATTTAAACTTAAGGAGAGAACAAAATCACATATGTAATCTTATCAGCTACTCAATCTTTCCTGGGGAAACCCTAACCCTAACCCTAACCCTAACCCTAACCCTAACCCTAACCCTAACCCTAACCCTAACCCTAACCCTAACCCTAACCCTAACCCTTTCACTTTTATCAGCTACACAAAGATACTATCTTCCTGGAACATTTTAACTTAAGGAGAGAACGAAATCACACTTAAAATCTTATCAGCTACACAACCCTAACCCTACTGGCCTCACGCTTAAACATTTCTTCTCTAGGAGGGCATCAAAAGAAACGGTGACCATGACCCGGACCCAGACCTTGACCTTGAAGAAACTATCTTCCTGGTAAATTTTAACTTGAGAGAACCAAATCACAATTAAAATCTTAACCCTAACCCTAACCTTAACCCTAACCCTAACCCTACTGCTCTCACTCTTATCAGATACACAAAGATATTATCTTACTGGTACATTTCAACTTCAGGAGATAACCAAATCACACTTAAAATCTTAACAGCTACACAATCCTTCCTGGGGTAACCCAAACCCAAACCCTAACCCTAACCCTAACCCTAACCCTAACCCTAACCCTAACTCTAACTCTAACTCTAACCCTAACCCTAACCCTAACCCTAACCCCTCTCACTATTATCAGCTATACAAAGATACTTTCTTTCTGGTACATTTCAACTTAAGGAGAGAACAAAATCAAATATAAAATCTTTTCAGCTACACAATCCTTCCTGGGGAAACCCTAACCCTAACCCTAACCCTAACCCTAACCCTAACCCTAACCCTAACCCTAACCCTAACCCTAACCCTAACCCTAACCCTAACCCTAACCCTAACCCTAACCCTTCTCACTATTATCAGCTATACAAAGATACTATCTTCCTGGTACATTTCAACTTAAGGAGAGAACCGAATCACACTGAAAATCTTATCAGCAACCCTAACCCTGACCCTACTGCTCTCACTCTTGTCAGCTGCACAACGATACTATCTTCCTGGTACATTTCAACTTAAAGAGAGAACTAAATCACACTTAAAATCTTAACAGCTACACAATCCTTCCTGGGATAACCCTAACCCTAACCCTAACCCTAACCGCTCTCAATCTTATCACCTATACAAAGATAATAACTTCCTGGTACATTTCATCTTAAGGAGGGAACCAAATCACACTTAAAATCTTAACAGCTACACAATCCTTCCTGGGGTAACCCTAACCCTAACCCTTACCCTTACCCTTACCCTTACCCTTACCCTTACCCTTACCCTTACCCTTACCCTTACCCTTACCCTTACCCTTACCCTTACCCTAACCCTACTGCTCTCACTCTTGTAAGCTGCACAATGATACTATCTTCCTGGTACATTTCAACTTAAGGAGAGAACCAAATCACACTGAAAATCTTATCAGCAACCCTAAACCCTAAACCCTAAACCCTAAACCCTAAACCCTAAACCCTAAACCCTAAACCCTAAACCCTAAACCCTAAACCCTAAACCCTAAACCCTAAACCCTAACCGCTCTCACTCTTATCAGCTATACAAATATACTATCTTCCTGGTACATTTCAACTTAAAGAGAGAACCAAATCACAATCCTTCCTGGGGAAACCCTAACAATAACCCTAACCCTAACCCTAACCCTAACCCTAACCCTAACCCTAACCCTAACCCTAACCCTAACCCTAACCCTAACCCTAACCCTAACCCCTCTCACTATTATCAGCTATACAAAGATACTTTCTTCCTGGTACATTTTAACTTAAGGAGAGAACAAAATCAAATATAAAATCTTTTCAGCTACACAATCCTTCCTGGGGAATCCCTAACCCTAACCCTAACCCTAACCCTAACCCTAACCCTAACCCTAACCCTAACCCTAACCCTAACCCTAACCCTAACCCTAACCCTAACCCTAACCCTAACCCTAACCCTAACCCTAGCCCTAGCCCTAGCCCTTTCACTTTTATCAGCTACACAAAGATACTTTCTTCCTGGTACATTTAAACTTAAGGAGAGAACAAAATTGCATATAAAATCTTATCAGCTACTCAATCTTTCCTGGGGAAACCCTAACCCTAACCCTAACCCTAACCCTAACCCTAACCCTAACCCTAACCCTAACCCTAACCCTAACCCTAACCCTAACCCTAACCCTAACCCTAACCCTAACCCTAACCCTAACCCTAACCCTAACCCTACTGCTCTCACTCTTATAAGATACACAAAGATATTATCTTCCTGGTACATTTCAACTTAAGGAGAGAACAAAATCACATATATAATCTTATCAGCTACACAATCCTTCCTGGGGAAACCCTAACCCCAACCCCAACCCCAACCCCCAACCCCCTAACCCCTAACCTCTAACCCCTAACCCCTAACCCTAACCCCAACCCCAACCCAAACCCTCTCACTTTTATCAGCTACACAAAGATATTATCTTCCTGGTACATTTCAACGTAAGGAGACAACCAAATCACACTTAAAATCTTATCAGCTACACAATCCTTCCTGGGGAAATCTTACCCCTCTTATCAGATACACAAAGATATTATCTTTCTGGTACAGTTCAACTTAAGGAGAGAACAAAATCACATATAAAATCTTATCAGCTACACAATCCTTCCTGGGGAAATCCTACCCCTACCCCTCTTATCAGATATACAAAGATATTATCTTTCTGGTACAGTTCAACTTAAGGAGAGAACAAAATCACATATAAAATCTTATCAGCTACACAATCCTTCCTGGGGAAACCCAAACCCTAACGCTCTCACTCTCGTCAGCCACACAAAGATACTATCTTCCTGGTACATTTCAAGTTAAGCAGAGAACAAAATAGCACTTGAAATCTTATCAGCTACACAACCCTAACACTACTGCCCTCATATATATTTATTCTTGAGAAGATAGGAAAAACACTAATAATTTGATAGGCTAGGTATAATACATCCATTATTCTTCATTGGGAAAAAAAAGTAAACATTAACCGGTAATACAATACCTAACATGATGACTTGAAACATATAAAAGATACTATATTCCTGAGACATTTCAACTTAAGGAGAGAACCAAATCACACTGTAAATTTTATCAGCTACACAATACTTCCGGACCTGGACCCTGACCCTACTGCTCTCACTCTTAAACATTTCTTCTCAATGAGAGCATCAAAAGACAAGAAAAATCTTGTAGACAAAGCAATGCTTCATTGAAAAAATATATATTTGGAAACCAAAACATGCATAGGACTACTTTATCTCTCATATATATTTCTTCTTGAGAAGATAACACAAATAATTTGATATGCTGTATAATACGTCCATGATTCCTCATTGGGAAAAAAAATTCACCTTAACCCTAACTAGTAATACAATAGACATGTGCAATTCGTTTTGTAAAACGAATTTTCCCATCTTGGGATGTTCGTTCCGAAAAGAATGCACAAAAAAAAAAAAATCACAAAATCCCGAAAAAGCACACGAATATGAATATACAGTTAACGAATGCATTCGTTAACTAACGCATAACAAATATGCATGTTAATGAACAACGAATACATTCGTTATCAGTATACCAAATGTCGGAGCCATACATCAACTGCTATCAGGCAGCGCATAATGCTTAAGCTGCTGCCGGATAGCAGTTGAAGCAGCCCAGGCAGGTTCACTCACCTTTCCGTGCTGCTCCGGGCCTTCCTCCGGTGTTTCCTGGGCTGGTCCTGGGCTGGTCTGGGGCCTGCATCCCTCTGAAGTTGTCATGACGACACCGTCCCGTCATCCAATAGGAACGGCTTGCGCAACGACGTGATAACGTCGCTACGGAGGCCCAGTAAGGCCTTGCGGCAGACAGCGAAGGACCGGAGAAGACCAGGAGAGCCCAGCGGAGTCCCGGGGACATCATCGAGAGC
Source organism: Hyla sarda (assembly GCF_029499605.1). Taxonomy (NCBI): domain Eukaryota; kingdom Metazoa; phylum Chordata; class Amphibia; order Anura; family Hylidae; genus Hyla; species Hyla sarda. The sequence goes on from NW_026610688.1 coordinate 27,088, forward strand.
AGCGGGGACAGGTGAGTAGGACTTTACTTTTTTACATTGCACGAATCCCTCAACATACGAATTACCATCGCATGTTGAGGGATCACTAGACATGTGCAGAACCAAAAATCAGAATTAACAAATGCATCCGAAAACGAAAAAAAAATTTGCGGATGCATCTGAAAACCGAATATGATGAATGCACAGCATTCCGAATATTCACAGAATCGAAAATAAAAAAAAACGAAAACAAACAAAACGAAAAAAACTAAATTTTTGGTTCTGCACATGTCTATAATACAATACTTAACATGTTGACTTGAAACATATCAAAGATACTATCTTCCTGGTAGACATGTGCAGAACCAAAAATTTAGTTTTTTCGTTTAGTTCGTTTTTTTTTTTTTTTTTTCCCATTCTGTGAGTATTCGGAATGCTGTGCATTCGTCATATTCAGTTTTCAGATGCATCCGCGAAAATGTTTCACGTTTTTGGATGCATTTGTTTAAAAAACGGATGCATTTGTTTAAAAAATGGATGCATTCGTTAAAAACAACGAATGCATTCGTTAATACTGATTTTTGGTTCTGCACATGTCTAGTGATCCCTCAACATACGATGGTAATTCGTATGTTGAGGGATTTGTGCAATGTAAAAAAAGTAAAGTCCTACTCACCTGTCCCCGCTGCTCCCGATGGTGTCCCTGGGCCTCCGCTGGGCACTCCTGGTCTTCTCCGGTCCTCCGTTATCTGCCGCAAGGCCTTACTGGGCCTCCGTAGCGACATCATCATGTCGTTGCCGCACGCCGTTCCTATTGGATGACGGGACGATGTCAGAGGGAGACCCGTATGAAGGCCCCGGACCAGCCCAGGACCCACCGGAGGAAGGCCCGGAGCAGCGCGGAAAGGTGAGTGAACCTGCCCGGGCTGCTTCAACTGCTATCCGGCAGCAGCTTAAGCATTATGCGCTGCCGGATAGCAGTTGATGTATGGCCCCGACATTCGGTATACTGATAACGAATGCATTCGTTGTTCGTTAACATGCATATTCGTTATGCGTTAGTTAACGAATGCATTCGTTAACTGTATATTCGCATTCGTGTGCTTTTTCGGGATTTTGTCATTTTTTTTCTCGTGCATTTTTTTCGTAACGATCATCCTAAAACGGGAAAATTCGTTTTACGTGTTACGAAACAAATTGCACATGTCTACTTCCTGGTACATTTCAACTTAAGGAGAGAACCAAATCACAATTAAAATCTTATCAAATACACAATGCTTCCTGGGGAAACGCTAACCCTACTGCTCTCTCTCTTATCAGCTACACAAAGATACTGGCCCTCATTTACTTAGAAAATTGGGTTGTTAGTCTATCTTGCTTTCTTACCCGACTGCTTTTTATTATTATGTCACATCCTGTTTGTCGCACGTGGGTTTTGTTAGTTTTGGTTTCCAACTCCTCTGAGTCGTCGGGAAAAAATCCACAATAATACAACATATTTGGGTGGGAAACCTTTATAGATACGTTGGAAAGATCAGAAATGTCGGGTTACACCCCTTTTTCAGGTTTGGGAGAACCCACATTGAGAAAAAATGTTGCATCATGTCGCATGCAAAGATGCACCAAAAAAAAAACCACAAAAAAAGTTGAGTTTAGAATAGTAAAGGAGGGCCACTATCTTCCTGGTACATTTCAACTTAAGGAGAGAACCAAATCACACTTGAAATCTTATCAGCTTCACAACTAGAGATGAGCGAACTTTTCAAAAATTCGATTCGGCCAATTCTCTGAATTTCCCGGAAAAGTTTGTTTCGATCCAATTTATTTTGCGACAAATCTATTTAAAAAAAGGCTATTTCTAGCCTACATACAGCCTCTATAAGGGTATAGAACACTTTGCTGTGTTCTAAAACGCATATGGAGTGTGCTGGGTTAGTGAAATAATACTGTTATTCAGAATAAAATGCAGATTACCGGCATCGCTTTTAGAATCACTGCCGCACAGCAGCACAATGACAGAGCCTGATGGTGGCATCAATGTCAGGAGACCATATAGTGACTGAATGACAGCGTGGAGGTGTTGACAGCATGAGGAGACCATTTAGTGGCTAAATGGCTCAGCGTTGAGGTGTTGGCAGCATGAGGACACCATATAATGGCTGAATGACACAGCTTGGATGAGGCTGAAGCATGAGGACACCATATAGTGGCTCAATGACACAGAATGGAGGTGTTGGCAGCATGAGGACACCATATAGTGGCTGAATGGCACAGTGTAGAGGTGTTGGCAGCATGAGGACACCATATAGAGGCTCAATGACACAGAATGGAGGTGTTGGCAGCATGAGGACACCATATAGTGGCTGAATGGCACAGTGTGGAGGTGTTGGCAGCATGAGGACACCATATAGTGGCTGAATGACACAGCTTGGATGAGGCTGAAGCATGAGGACACCATATAGTGGCTGAATGACACAGAATGGAGGTGTTGGCAGCATGAGGACACCATATAGTGGCTGAATGGCACAGCGTGGAGGTGTTGGCAGCACGAGGACACCATATAGTGGCTGAATGACACAGCTTGGATGAAGCTGAAGCATGAGGACACCATATAGTGGCTGAATGACACAGCATGGAGGTGTTGTCAGCATGAGGAGACCCTATAGTGGCTTAAAGACACAGCATGGACATGTTGGCAGCATGAGGACACCTTATAGTGGCTGAATGACACAGCTTGGATGAGGAATGAGGCTGAAGCATGAGGACACCATATAGTGGCTGAATGACACAGCATGGAGGTGTTGGCAGCATGAAGAGACCATATAGTGGATGAATGGCACAGTCCGGAGTTGCCAGCAGCATGAGTAGGCACTAGGCCTTCACAATCCCTAAGATGAATTAAGAAATTTAAACCAAAGATTTTGGATAGCGGGTGCCACCTATGAGAAAATTTGAAATTCCCAGACCCAGGCCCAACAGCGGCATCAGTAACCCATATATTGCATGAATGACACAGCCTGGCGTTGGCTGATGCACGAGTACACACCAGGGCTACACAATCCCTCCAAAAAAACACCACAATTGAAAAAAATTTTGAGAAAGGTTTTGGATAGCGGGTGCTACCTATGAGAAAATGTTAAATTACAAGACCCAGGCCCCACAGCGGCATCAGTAACCCATATATTGCCTGAATGACACAGCCTGGAGTTGGCTGATGCACGAGTACACACCAGGGCTTCACAATCCCTCTAAAAAAACACCACAATTTTAGAAATTTTTGAAAAAGGTTTGTGCTACCCATGAGAAAATTTGAAATTTACAGACCCAGGCCCAGCAGCGCCATCATTTTTTTATTTGAAATTTAAAACAACCTTTGCATGTCCCGGAACCCCAGCGTGTGGGTACGAAGGACCAAATGTAAAAAGCCCCCACAGGGTTCATGTAGCCGTGAGATTTAGGCGAAACGTCTCCATTGCCCTGACCGGCCATTGTTTCCAAGACTTCTCGCCAAGGCAAACCATGTGAAGAAAAGCGTGACACCGCTGTGACCTGCACACATGGAAGGGCCACTGAGACTTGTCCGGGCTGTGGAGGCGAAGTAGCACACCGTCGCAGGTCCAACGGGCTGACAGAGTGTAGCAGGAAGCAGCATTGAGTACACACCAGGGCTTCAGAATCCCAAAGAAAAAACAACCATTTTAAAAATAATTTTAAGAATATTTAGGACAGCGGGTGCTACCTATATGTTGCATGAATGATACACCCTGGAGTACACACTAGGGCTTCACAATCCCTCAAAAAAAACACAACAATTGTAGGAATTTATGAAGAAGACTTATGGATAGCGGGTGCTACCTATGAGAAAATTTGAAATTCCCAGACCCAGGCCCAGCAGTGCCATCAGTAAACCATATATTGCCTGAATGACACAGGCTGGAGTTGGCTGATGCATGAGTACGCACCAAAGCTTCACAATCCCTAATAAACAAGACAAAAAATTTTGACAAAAAATTTTAACGGAAATTTAGGACAGCGAGTGCTCTCTATATATTACCAGAATGACGCAGCCTGAAGTTGGCTGCAGCATGAGGAGACCATTGAAATGTGTGATTTTTTTGGGGGAAATTTAAATCAAAATTTGTGTCCCGGACCCAGCTGTGTGGGTACAAAGGACCTTATCTCACAAGCACCCACAGGGCTCATGTGGCCGTAAGATGTAGGCGCAACGTCTCCATAGCCCTGACCGGCCATTTTTGTTTTTTGTACCTTTGTTTAAGAACAAGCGCATATCCAAGAGTCCAGAAGACTCTATAATGCAGGACGGTGGACCACCAAAAGACATTCTTCTATAAAAGAATTTTTTATAAAATAAAGAAGCAGAGTTCATCCCTCTGTGTATTTTTTATGAAAATTTTACTTAAAAAATCACACGCAACAATCGTCCAATGGTGTAATGGTCAGTATTGTGGAAGATTCAAGTTTAACCCCATACATTGCACCATAAATGTTGAAATTTTAATTAAGCATGTATGTGTGCATTTCAAAAATCCTAAAATTAAAGGCCCAAGCCCAGAAGCATCAGGAAGTCAAGTACTTCCTGAAAGACACAGGAGCAGGCAGGAGTAGGCATCAGCAGTACCCAAGAGGCTTTAATAACCCCTTACATTGCACAATCACTCGCGAGATCGAGCAATAACAGGTGTGTTATGCCCTCAGATGTCCGGGGCTGCACGCGCGCTACACTGAACGGACGAGCTTGTGTCTATCTTTCACCGACAGGTGCGGGTAACCCGCTGAACCCCCTTTGCGATAGGGATCAGGGATTGCAATTATTTGCTAGGAAAGAAGAATCAAAACTAAGCGCCGGTCATAAGCTCAGGTTCATTAAGTCCCTGCCCTTTGTACACACCGCATGTCTCTACTACCGATTGGATGGTTTAGTGAGGTCCTCGGATCGGCCCCGGCGGGGCAGGAGAAGGCCCTAGCAGAGCGCCGAGAATTTAAAGATTATTGTTGAAATTAGCATTAAGCATGTATTAGCTACTGCTAAACTTCCAAAAATTTAAGGCCCAAGGCCTGAGGCATCAGGGAGGCAATTATTTCCTGAAAGACACAGAATGAGTCAGGAGCAGTCATTCGCAGTACCCAAGAGGGTTTCATAACCAACCCCTTACATTTAAAGATCAATGTTGAAATTTGCATTAAGCATGTATTTAGCTACTGCAAAGCATCCAAAAATTGAAGGCCCAAGGCCTGAGGCATCAGGGAGGCAAGTAGTTCCCGAAAGATACAGAATGAGTCAGGAGCAGTCATTCGCAGTACCCAAGAGGATTTCATAACCATCTTCTTACATTTAAAAGTCAATGTTGAAATTTGCGTTAAGCATGTATTTGGCTACTGCTAAACATCCAAAAATTGAAGGCCCAAGGCCTGAGGGCAGGGAGGCAAGTAGTTCCTGAAAGACACAGAATGAGTATGGAGCAGGCATTCGCAGTACCCAAGAGGGTTTCATAACCCCTTACATTTAAAGATCAATGTTGACATTTGCATTAAGCATATATTTAGCTACTGCTAAACATCCAAAAATTAAAGGCCCAAGGCCAGAAGCATCAGTGAGGCAAGTAGTTCCTGAAAGACACAGGATGAGCAAGGAGCAGGCAATCGCAGTACCCAAGAGGGTTTCCTAACCAACCCCTTACATTTAACGAAGAATGTATTTAGCTACTGCTAAACGTTCAAAAATTAAAGGCCCAAGGCAAGAAACCTCAGTGAGGCAAGTAGTTCCTGAAAGACACAGGAGGAGCAAGAAGCAGGCAATCGCAGTACCAAAGAGGGTTCCATAACCCTAATTGATAACTCAAGAGGGTTTCATAACCAACCATAATTGGGAAATGTTGGTGTAGCAGCTTGGTCAATCTACTCTGATGCATCTGGTATTTGTGGCTGGAAATCCTGGCTGATCCATCCCTGATTCATCTTGACAAACGTCAGTCTCTCCACATTTTTGTGGACAGACGAGTTCGCCTTGGGGTGACTATGGCCCCAACCGCACTAAATACCCGCTCTTATGGCACACTACTGGCCGGGCAGGACAGCTATTCCAGGGCAAACTCTGCTAGTTGTGGCCATAAATCAAGTTTGGCTGCCCAGAAGTCCAGCGGATCTTCAATGGTTGTTGGCATGGCCATGTCAAGGTATGCCAGCACCTGCTGGTTCAGGTCCTGCTCCATGTCTACCTGCTGCTGATGAGTTGCTTCACTATGCGGGTGAAGAAAGCTACTCATCAGCAACTGTAGACTCAGGCTGCTGCTGATTGAGCTGGTACTGCTCCTCCCACCACTCCACTCCCCAGCAGCCATGGCAGTGGAAGGTGAGCGCAGAGGGCCCCCCGAGTCAGACCTGCGAGTGGATGGACCATGTGGCCGATAGGCATCAGCCAACTGACTACGTAGAATGTCTCTGTAGTAGGTCAGTTTGTCCTCCCTCTCAGTGGGTGTAAAAAAGGCCCCCATTTTGGGACGGTAGCGAGGGTCTAATAAGGTGGAGATCTAGAAGTCACCCCGCTGACGAATTTTGACAATTCGGGGGTCACTACGCAAGCAACTGAGCATGCATCGTGCCATTTGCGCCAGTGACTCGGAGGGACTACCTGCCTCCATCTCCACTGCATACTGCCACGGTGTGTCTGGGTCCTCTTTCTCAACTTCCTCATAACCCTCAAGCTCCTCATACTCCTCCTCTCCTGTCCAAAGACTAGAAACACCGGCCATCTCATACAACCTAAACTGTGCTCTGCTCTGCCCTTCATCCTCCTTCAGTTCAGCCCCCACAGGGCTCATGTAGCCTTGAGATGTAGGCACAACATATCCATTGCCGTGACCAGCAATGGTTTCAATCATTTGTTGTAGGAAATGTAGGAGTGGAATTACGTCGTTCATGGCTTAATCCAGGCGACTCACAAATAATGTGGCTTCCTCAAAGGGCCTCAGCAAAAGGCAGGTGTCACGTATGAGCTGCCACTGGTTCACATTGAAGTTACACAGGGGAGTACTCCTATCTGCTTGGATCATCAAGAAATCTGTGATGGCTTTTCTTTGTTCGTATAGTATGTCCAACATATGGAGGGTGGAATTCCAACATGTGGCAACGTCACAAATAAGACTATGTTGTGGGATACCGTTCTGACGCTGCAACTCAAGGAAGGTGTGCTTGGCGGTGTACGAGTGGCTGAAGTGCATGCACAGTTTCCTTGCCATTTTCAGGATGTTTTGCAAATGGGGTGAAGACTTGAGGAAGTTCTTGATAACCAGGTTCAACACATGTGCCATGCAGGGCGCATGTTTCATACTTCCTTGTCGCAGCACGGACACGATGTTCTTCCCGTTGTCTCTGACCATGGTTCCCATTTCCAGATTTCGTGGAGTAAGCCATACTCGGATTTCTTACGAATGAACTTTAGCAGTTCCTCCCCTGTGTGACTCTGTTCGCCAAGGCAAACCATGTGAAGAACAGCTTGACACCGCCGTGCCCTACACACATGGTACGATGAATGGCCACCGAGATTTGGACATGCAGTGGAGGCTGAGGACACGGTGGAGCATGAGGAGACGGCGTCGCACACTGTAACAGGACCAACTGCCTGTGAGCGAGAGCGTGGAGGAGGAAGCGGTGTGACCTGTCCAAGTTGCTGTTGTGGCTGTGCAGGAACCACATTTACCCAGTGAGACGTAAAAGACAAGTATTGTCCCTGCCCGTAGTTACAGCTCCACACGTCGGCGCTGCCGTGCAGTTTTGAACAAACCGACAGGCTCAAGGACTGGCCCACCTTCTCTTGTACAAAACTTATGCAGGGCTGGTACTGCCTTCTTTACAAAGAAATGATGGCTTGGGACTCTCCACCTCGGCTCGGCACAAGCCATCAATTCTCTGAAAGGTGCAGAGTCCACCACTTGAAAAGGGAGGGACTGCAACACCAGCAATTTGGACAGGAGCACATTCAACTTCTGCGCCGTTGGATGAGTGGGCGCATACTGTTGTCTCTTGGACATGGCTTTGAAGATGGATTGTTGGCGAAATGGCTGACTAAAAGCGGGAGAAGCAGGAGCGACAGAAGGAGGGTTTGACACACAGCTCCCTTCGGCTGAGGTGGTGGAGCCTTGGCTGGATGAAGGAGGGAGCGGATGGCCACTGGGTGATGCAGCAGGCTGGACCACTACATCGGAGCCACGGTTCTCCCAGGCCGCTTTATGGTGGCGAAAATTGAGTTCACGCAGGGCCGTGGTGCCGACATTGGGACCCTAGCCACGCTTCACCTTCTGCTGACAGATCTTGCATGTGGCTACGTGAACCTCCTCCGGATGCCTTATGAAAAACTTCCACACCGCCGAGTAGCTGATTTTCCCACTAGCAGTCCGCACTAATTGACTGCTACTGGCGGCGTCTCCAGGAACCCCTGTTCCACTACCTGCCGGAAAGGTAGGCTGCCGCGAAGCAGGTGGTCTCCCCCGGGCACGTTTGGCTCCTGAATTTCCACTACTGCCACAACGCTGGCTGCCAACCGTGCTACCGCCTTGCTGCCTCAAGGGAAACCTGCAACTCTCTTCTCCCAATGATTATGAAGCCCCTTCTGCACCCGGCTCCCAATTGCGATCGGCTTCATCATCATCAACAGTTGTGTGCACGTCACTGATGCCCTCCTCAGGTTCCCCAACAGTGTCTGCTTCAGGACCCTGAACACTTGCAACACTGCCTCCCACGTCACTCGCCGCATCACTACTTGGCCGCCTAGCGGAGCAAGCGGCGCATGTCTCCTCCACTTCTTGGCTGTCCAGTAGCTGCTGACTGTCCTCTATTGGATCGTCCTCAGTAAATAGTGGAGCTGAACCCACAGCATAAGATACTTCTTTAGGAAAGGGAACAGCATAGGACAAGGGCAATGGGAGGACAAGGACTGCTCCCGGGCCATGCCAACTGAGGGTTGTGTCTGAGGAACTCACCAACTGTTGACTGGGGGTGTCAGATGTCACTTGTGATTATGTGGATGAGCTTGTTAACCAATCGGCGACGGCAGATGGGTTGCTGGTGGAGACACGACCGCTGGCTGATAACAGGAGCACAGGCCTCTCGCTGTGACTCCTGCTGCCACTCGCCCCAAGTCTGCTGCCAACTCTGCCTGAAGTATTTAGGCCTCTGCCACTCCTCTGTGCATGTCCTGGCACTTCTCTACCTGACATACTTAGTGTGTTTATGAGGGTATTACAATACGCTACACTACTATTTAAACAGTATTTGTCTAGAACAGCAGCAGGTGATTACTTATGGCTGTCCTTGAACAGTATGTAGGCCTTTGACAGATTAACAGGTACTAGATGGTACAATACTTGGATGTACCTATGCGGTATGCACTGATGAGGGCAGTAATATGCCTAACTATTAGCAGAAAAAACTCTGTGTTTTTGTAAAATGCCAGCTGGTAGATACTATTGTTTGGACTTTGACGGTTTGGAGCACCTTGACAGATTAACAGGTACTAAATGGTACAATACTTGGATGTACCTATGCGGTATGCACTGATGAGGGCAGTAATATGCGTATGTATTAGCAGAAAAAACTCTGTATTTTTGTAAAACACCAGCCGGTGGATACTATTGTTTGGACTTTGACGGTATGGAGCACCTTGACAGCTTAACAGGTACTAAATGGTACAATACTTGGATGTACGTATGCGGTATGCACTGATGAGCAGAAAAAACTCTGTATTTTTGTAAAACACCAGCCGGTGGATACTATTGTTTGGACTTTGACGGTTTGGAGCACCTTGACAGCTACTAAATGGTACAATACTTGGATGTACGTATGCGGTATGCACTGATGAGGGCAGTAATATGCGTAACTATTAGCAGAAAAAAATGTTTTTGTAAAACACCAGCCGGTGGATACTATTGTTTGGACTTTGACGGTATGGAGCACCTTGACAGCTTAAGAGGTACTAAATGGTACAATACTTGCATGTACCTATGCGGTATGCACTGATGAGGGCAGTTATATATGCGTAATTATATGCAGAAAAAACTATTTAAAAAAAAAAAAAACAGCCGGTGAATAGTATTGTTTGGACTTGCACAGTATGTAGCCAGTCCCTTGACAGATTAACAGGTACAAAATGGTGCAAATGCACTACAGTCCACTGAACAATCACGTATTTCGGAACAGCAGCAGAACCCAACAGTGCAGCACCACAAAAAAAAATCCAGGGATTAAACCCTAAATTGCACTCTGTCACACAATTCTGAGCAGCAGAAGTTTTGTGGAGCAAACAAAAATAAACTCAATTGGGCTGAACAAGGAGGAGATAAGATGCTTCAGAAAGTTCAGGCAGCTTGGAGATCTGTATGAGGCAGCTGACAGCCCCTCTCTGCTGCAATGCTCAATAACGTGAATAGGAGGTTTAGCAATCAATGATCCTTCTCAGTTTAACAGCACAGCACTCTGCACTCCTGCCTTTCCCTAATGCTGATGTGACTAGCAGTTGCAGTGTAACGCTGTGGTATGAGTTATTCACAGACACGCAGTTCCGTCCTCTCCATCTGAGTGCATAGATTAAATGAAGAGAGGCAACATGGCCGCCGATTATATAGGGGCTGTGACATCACAGGGGTCAGTGAATACTGATAGGCTACATCTCACATGTGATTCAGGGTCAGCCCGCCTACCTTCATTCCCGCTCTCCCATAATCACCTGCCCCATGTACTCACATGTGGATCCGCCATCTTAGGTCCCCAATAGCCTGGAACGCTGTAAAATTGAGTTTAATGAAGCGATTTGCGTGATATTCGTATTCATTGCGAATCAAATTTTTCATGAAATTTGTAACGAATTCGGGTTCGTGAACTTCGATTCGCTCATCTCTATTCACAACCCTAACCCTGACCGAAAAACCCAAACCCTAACCAAAAATCCTAACCCTACTGCCCTCACTCTTGAACATTTTTTCTCAACGAGTGCATCAAAAGACATGCAAAATCTTGTAGACTAAGCAATGCTTCATTGAAAAAATATATATTTGGAAACCAAAACATGCATAGGACTACTTTTTCTCTCATATTTATTGATTTTTGAGAAGATAGGAAAAACACTAATAATTTGATAGGCTGTATAATACATCCATGATTCTTCATTGGGGAAAAAATAAACCTTAACCCTAACTGGTAATACAATACTTAACATGATGACTCGAAACATATCAAAGATACTATCATCCTGGTACATTTCAACTTAACGAGAGGACCAAATGATACTTAAAACCTCATCAGTACACAATCCTTCCTGGGGAAACTCTAACCCTAACCCTAACCCTACTGCTCTGACTCTTAAACGTTTCTTGTAGGCTATGCAATGCTTCATTGAAAAAAATATATCTTTGGAAACACAAACATGCATAAGAATATTATTTATCTCATATATATTTATTCTTGAGAAGAAAGGGAAAAAAAACAAATAATTTAATAGGCTGTATGATACTTTACTGAGTCTAGATATTATGTACCCTAACAGGTAATAGAATACTAACTATGAGGACAATAATTCTATGAAAGATGCAATCTTCCTGGTAAACTTAAGGAGAACAACAAATGACATTTAAAATCTTATAAGCTACGCAATTCTTTATTGGGAATAAAATAAACCTTAAGGGTATGTTCACACTGAGGAATTGGGGCGGAAATCACGCTGAAGATTTCCACCCCAAAATACAGGTTTTTTTCCGCTCAGAATTAGCAGCAATTCCGCACGGAAATGCAGGTTTCATGTGGAGGAGGAGAAGAGGATATATGTATTTTTTTTATTCATAAATACTCCTCTTTTTTTCATGCAGAGATTCCGCTTGGAAATGCTTGTGACTGAAAAAAAAATAACATTGATCTCTATGGGAGAACGATGCTGATTCCGCCTGAAAGAAAGAACATGTTCTTTCTACAAGCGGAACACACTTCCTCGTCAGAATTCTGCTTGGGGAAATTCTGTACAACTCTATGGGGTTTTCACTGCTGAATGATATGGTGAGGAAAAAGCGAGCAGAATTACTCGGGGATATTCCTCTCCAATTCCTCCGTATGAACATACCCGAACAGGTAATACAATACTTAACATCATGTCATGAACCATATCAAAAATATGATCTTCCTGGTACATTTCAACTTAAGGAGAGAAACAAATCACATTTAAAATCTTATCAGCTACACAATCCTTCCTGGGGAAAGACCCTAACCCTTGTTTGTAGGATGTAGGCTGATTATGGTATTGTAGTTACTTAACCATTAGTATTTTTTTTTGTCCTTTGGGCTTTTTTCAACTTTGTTGGTATTCTAGTTCTATTCATGTAGGATGAAATAATGGTGTGGCCCACCCTCTCTGTCACATGATTGTGCAAAGCAGGCAAGGCTTTCTTTGCAAAATAATGGCAACTAGGTATGTGCCACCTGGGCACTAGTGTTGGGTGTGAATATTCACACTTCTAATTTTTATCGCGAATATCCCAAACTCACGAATAATGCGAAAATATTCACTTTTTTCCACATATGCGCATATTCCCATATGTGAATATTCCCACATTCCTTCTTTTCACTTGTGGGCAATTATAATGATGCAAATACACTTGTCAGAGGTTATCAACAACATCCCTAGCAACCAATAGTAAATTTGCCCACCCCCTCACTATTTTCTTCCTCAATTACGCGAATACGCAAATATTCGCATATGCGAATATAACGAATACGCCATATTTGCGAATATAAGACGAATATTCGTCTAGATATTCACAAAATATTGCAAATTCGAATATGTGCAATGCCGGTCATCACTACTGGGCACACCCCATTAGTTGCCTGAAGGCTGAGGAGTCAACAAGATGATACGTGACCACCTGCGCCACCAACAGTTTTGCCAGGTGCGAATTGAGACACACTACAACAGGGTGAACGGACAATACTCTTATTTGGAGGACATGGACTTTGGAGGCAAATCCCGAAAATGGGCTGCCTGTGGTCGAGGCCTGGCTGTTATACAGTTGGCAGGGATCTAAAAGATTATCAGTAGCAACAGCAGTGTTTTCCTGATGTTGTGGGGCATCTCGATCGTCTCACGTACCGTTAGCGGCTGTAGTGACACTCCATATGTCTACATAGAGATGTAGTATCTATAGTCGGACCCTAGCCATGGCTTACTTTCTGTTTGCAGAAACAATATTGTGCCAAGTTCTCTGCATCAGGTAAGGTAGAAAAGAAATTCCTCACAGCAGAATACCTGACAGGGACTGTACCACCTGACTGTGCCCCTCCCCTGGAAGTTTTTTTTGTATAGAACCTGAACTTGTAGAGGCATCACCATCACCTGAGCTCATCAGACCAGCAGTCCTATGCCTGTTACATTTCACAGGTTTTCTTCCCCTACCTCGGCTATGCTCTTCTTTTCTGCCACTGCCACTACTCTTCTGCTTTGAACAGGTCAGCTCCTCCTCAACTGGTTCCCACGTCCTGTTCCAGGTCAAACCCCCCCCCCCCAAAGGACGAGGGGGCCCTCCCTCCGTCTGGAGAAGAAAAGGTTTAGTCTCAAGGGGCGACACTCCTTCTTTACCATAAGAACTGTGAACTTATGTAACAGTCTACCTCAGGAACTGGTCACAGCAGGAAAAGGTAACAGCTTTAAAACAGGGTTAGATACTTTCCTGGAACAAAATAACATTAATGCTTATGAAGAAATATAAAATCCCATCCCTTCCCCAATATCGCGCCGCGCCACACCCCTACCCTTCAATTCCCTGGTTGAACTTGATGGACGTATGTCTTTTTTCAACCGTACTAACTATGTAGCTATGTAACATGACATTATCCTCAACATCAAACATTTTATCATCCATAACACTCCTCTCTTCATGAACTTCTTGGGCTCTCTGCTTCCCTCCAGCATAACCACCATGCCTACCACCACCAGTCCCATTTGTGCTACGCTCAGCCAATTATTCCACCCCCGCACCTCGGCAACACACTCCAAAGCTTGACTCTCCTCAAACAATTCCTCCTCGTGGCTAGTGCTATCCTTCTGTGTAGCAGTAGGAGGGAGAGGCAAAGTCAGAGATGAGGAAACACAGTAGAAATGGAGGAATCCACTGACAGGTCACTGTCATATTGTCAGAATTCTCTGCCCCCATCGTAATACTCATGTAGTCCAGAAAAGCTGGATCATCTGCAGAAACCAAATAGCCTTTGGCAAGCAGTGAGAACTTGAAATGGCTAGGTACTAGGTTAGGGTGGTTTCACACCACGTTTTGTACTTACGGTTCCCGTATACGGCTGGGAGGAGGGGGCGGGGCTTAATCGGTCGACCACGTTTTTGCCTGCGGTCAGGAAACCGCATACAGCCGAAAACGCAGCCGACCGGAGGCTGCGGTTCACTCCGGTCGGCTCATAGACATGCATTACATACATACAGTTCCCCTATACGGCTGAGTGTGGGCGCCGTGATTAGGCCCCGCCCCCTCCTCCCAGCCGTATACGGGAACGGTAAGTACAAAACGTGGTGTGAAACCACCCTTAGTCTTCACAGGGCAAATCTGTGTCACATGGATGCCCTTTTTACTTTGCTGCTATCTCACAACTAGTAAGATGCAATAGGTGTTTGATGAAACCAATAATAATCAAGAAGAATGTGTTCACAGGACAAACCCATGTGAAATGCATGCTCTTTTAACTTTGCTGCTATCGCATAAATAAGTAGAGACACTACATTAGAGTATATTAGCGATGTAACAGGTGTTTGATGAAACCAATAATATTCACAAATATGTCTTCTCAGGGAAAATCTGTGTCAAATGCATGCCATTATTTCCTTGCAGCTAACCTGCATTTAGGAAGACATAATAGGTGCTTGACAAAGCCATTAATATTCACAAAAATTGTGTTCATAGGGCCGATGTGTGACATGCATGCCATTTTTACTTTGCTGCTATTTAACAAGATGGGAGGAAACCTGTAGTAAATGTTTGAAAACATGTATTGAACTGTTGATTGGTAATGATGGAAAGACCATAGAAATTAGAGGGTCAGATTGATTCCTTGAAGATAAAGATACAAAAAAAGACCTCAACTCCTAGGGGGAGATTTATCAAAACCTGTGCAAAGGAAAACTTGCCCAGTTGCCCATAGCAACCAATCCGATTGCTTATTTCATGTTGCAGAGACCTTGACTGTTGTAGAGGTTAAGAATGAAAGAAGCAAGCGGATTGGTTGCTATGGGCAACTTTTCCTCTGGACAGGTTTTGATAAATCTCCCCCCTAGTGTTTGAAAAAATTTAAAAGTGATCTAGATGTGATTTCCCTAAATGGAAGGGTGAAATCCAGAGTAAGAAAGTTGAAAAGTTGATATATATATATATATATATATATATATATATATATATATATATGTATATATAAAAACAATCTGACAATGTTAACCCCAGTGTATACAGCTGGTGCAACAAGGTGGAGATGGATATCCTTCTATACACAGCTCCCAGGGAGGGGATTTATTAGGCAGACGTTTGTTCAAGGTGAGAGCAGAGGAACCACCCCTAAGGGCCAACCATCAAAGCAGGCGACCAGAGGTTCAAAGACCCGGGTTTACATCAGAAGGGCCAAGAGAACCTGAAGTACATAACCTCTCTGATCAACTGTTTACAGAGGATCAGATGACAGTAATGGAAAAGGGTCTAACATTCTCACCAACAGATGATTATGATTTATTTTTTAAATGACCAAAGAACCATTTATCTAATCACAAGTTTTTTTTAAAGAGGTATCTGGGTCACAGTCACAGCGCTACTGCCGTGATCCGAACATCTGTAATGGTGGACGGAGGTCCCCTCACCTGCCTCCGTCCGTCTCCCGGCATCTTCTGCTCTGGTCTGAGATCGAGCAGGCCAGAGCAGGAAATAGCCGATAATACTGATCAGTGCTATGTCGTATGCATAGCACTGAACAGTATTAGCAATCAAATGATTGCTATAGATAGTTCCCTATGGGGACATTCAAATTGTGAAAAAAACAAGTAGAAAAATGTAAAAATTAAAAGTAAAGAAAATGTGAAAAATCCCTTCCCCCAATAAAAATGAAAATTGTCCGTTTTTCCCATTTTACCCCCAAAAAGCGTAAACGTTTTTTTAATAAACATATTTGGTATCTCCACGTGGGTAAATGTCCGAACTATCAAAATATAATGTTAATGATCCCCTACGGTGAACGGTGTAAACGTAAAAAATAAAAAAAATATCCAAAAATGATGCTTTTTTGTCACATTTTATTCAAAAAATAATAATAAAAAATTATATAAAAGTTTCATAAATGCAAATGTGGTATCGATAAAAAGTACAGATGATGGGGCAAAAAATTAGCCCTCATACCGCCCTATATACGGAAAAATGAAAAAGTTAGATGTGGTCAAAATAGGGCGATTTTAGATTACTGATTTTGTACAAAAAGTTTTTGTACTGCTTAAAAAAAATCTAAAAGTATCTAGCCATGGGTATCATTTTATTCATATTGACCCACAGAATAAAGAACACATATAATTTTTACCGTAAATTGTACAGTGTGAAAACGAAAGCCTCCAAAATTGTGGCTTTCATTTAAATTTCCTCCCTAAAAAAATATTTTTTGGGTTCGCCATACATTTTATGATAAAATGAGAGGTTTCATTACAAAGTTCAATTGGTCACGCAAAAAACAAGCCCTTATATGGGTCTGTAGATGGAAATATAAAAGAGTTATGGATTTTAGAAAGCGAGGAGGAAAAAAACGAAAATATTAAAATAAAATTGGTCTGGTCCTTAAGGTGAAAATGGGCATGGTCCTTAAGGGGTTAATGCACTTTCTATCCTCACTGCAGGATAATGATATGAATGATAGACTTATCAGCATGTTTAGTCACAAAAAAATTGAGTTCTTAGATTTACAAATATTTGTTGATGTCAACACTGACATACCATATATACTCGAGTATAAGCCGACCCGAGTATAAGCCGAGACCCCTAATTTCAACCCAAAATCCCAGGAAAAGTTATTGATCGAGTATAAGCCTAGGGTGGGAAATACATCATCCCCCCTGTCATCATCCAGACCCGTCATTAACATCCTCATCATCATCACCGCCTGTCATCATCCAGACCCTCACCTGTCATCATCCCCTTGTCATCATCCCACACACCCCCCTTCATCATCCCACACCCCCCCTCATCATCCCACACCCCCCCCCCCTTCATCATCTGGGAGTTGTAGTTTTGAAACCTTGCTGGGAGTTGTAGTTTTGAAACCTCCGGAGGTCTGCAGGTTGAAGACCACTGCAGCCTTCGACATCATCCAGCCCCCTCACACCCCCCTTTAGTTCTGTACAGTACTCACCTCCGCTCGGCGCTGGTCCGGTGCTGCAGGGCTGTCCGGTGAGGAGGTGGTCCGGTGGGATAGTGGTTCCGGGCTGCTATCTTCACCGGGGGCGCCTCTTCTCCGCGCTGCCAGCCCGGAATAGAGGCGTTGCCTTGACAATGACGCAGAAGTACGTTGGCAATGAACGTACCTCTGCGTCGTTGTCAAGGCAACGTGACTATTCTGGGGCCGGGCCCGAAGCGCTTAGAAGAGGCCTCCCCGGTGAAGATAGCAGCCCAGAACCACTATCCCACCGGACCACCTCCTCTCCGGACAGCCCTGCAGCACCGGACCAGCACCGAGCGGAGGTGAGCTGCCCGGGCTTGCTGGGAGTTGTAGCTTTGAAACCTCTGGAGGTCCGCAGGTTGAAGAACACTGCGGGTGGAGAGTTCACTCGAGTATAAGCCGAGGGGGGTGTTTTCAGCACGAAAAATTGTGCTGAAAAACTCGGCTTATACTCGAGTATATACGGTCATTGAAAAAAGACTTTAGTCAATGCCGATTCATCTCATCCACTGCACATTATTATCCTGAAGGGGCAATTTGGTTTAAACAAATAAATATTTATTTTAGAAGGAAACAAAATGGATACAATTGCTCCAGACAGTTTAAATGAAAGTCTGCACATCATTGTTATAGGGGGTTAAATATGTTTTTATTTTATTTTTTTTTTATTTTTTTTTCATTGTTTTGTTTTAATTTTTAATTTTTTGTGTGTTTTATTTATTTTTTTTTTTTATTTATTTATTTATTTATTTATTTTTTTTTTTAGACTTTTAATTTTTTTTCCCCCTTTACTTTTTTTCTTGATTTTTCTAGAGCTATCCGAATTTCTGCTGAGGTGAGTCCAGATGACCATTCCCAATCCACGGTGAGTTATCCTCAGCATAATGAAATGGACCTAAAGAAAAAGAAAGAGGATCAATGATAATATATTATGACAGATTAACAAATCATGATTTATAATAGATGTTTCCTTTTTCTGCTATAGTGGCATATACATATATATATATATATATATATATATATATATATATATATATATATATATTTATATATATATATATATATACTGCAATTATTTTTGGGCACGTGAGTGGTGTATAAAAAATATGGGGGTGGGTATCGGTTGTGTATGGGGAAATATATATATATATATATATATATATATATATATATATATTTATTTTGTATTGACCCCTTAAGGATGAAGGGTGTACCCGTACGCCCTCATCCCGCTCACCTTCTATAACGGGGAGTCAGGAGCTGATAGCCATCAGGACCCGTGGCTAATACTGGACATCACCGATCGCAGTGATGTCCGGCATCTAAAAAAAAAAAGAAAAACTTTCCTGGCAGCTCAGCTGAGCTGAGCTGATTGGGACCACTGCGGTAAAACTGCGGTGTCCCGATCAGCTTAGAGGATGGCGGAAGGACCCTGCAGTCACGGTCTGCAGGCTGGAGCAGCAGAGCACCGATAACACTGATTAATGCTATGCTATGGCATAGCATTGAATAAACAGTGTATGCAATAGGAAGATTGCATGTAATAGTGCCCTATGGGGACTAACAAAATGGTGTAAAAAAGTTTTTAAAAAAGTTAATAAATATGAATTAAACCCTTCTATAATAAAAGTTTGAATCACCCCCATTTTCCCCCAAAATATGGAAACAAAAATAAACATTAACATATGTGGTACCGCCATGTGCACAAATGTCCGAACTATTAAAATTGAATGTTAATTTAACCGCAAGGTCAATGGCATACATGTAAAAATTCCAAATTCCAAAATAACGTATTTTTTGCCACTTTGTATACCCCAAAAAAAAAAAGCAGCAATCAAAAAGTACCATTAAAACATAAATTGTACCGATAAAAACTTCAGATTACAGCATAAAAAAATGAGTCCTCAGATGCGGAGAAATGAAAAAGTTATAGGGGTCAGAAGATGAAAATTTTGAACTTAAAATACAACTTAAATAAAATACAACTTAAATAAATAAGAATCCTTTTTAACCTTATGGACCTACAGAATAAATATAAGGTGTAATTTTTACAGAAAATTGCACTTTGTAGAAGCCCAAAAAATTTACAAAATGGCGTGTTTTTTTCTTTTCTTTTTCTTTTTTCATTTTTGCCCCACAAATATATTTTTCTGGTTTTGCCGTTGGCTTTGTGGGGAAATGATTGATTGTATTACAAAGTTTACAAAGAAACAAACCCTCATATAGGTCTGTAGGTGGAAAATTGAAAAAGTTATGATTTTTAGAAGGTGTGGAAGTAAAAACTAAAGTGCAAAAATAAAAAATGGCCTTAAGGGGTTAACATCGGTGATAATTAGGGTAGAGGATACTTCCAGGTTTCTTCATTTAATTTACATCTTTTCAGTTTCACATATGAATAAAATAGTACAATAGTATTATTGTTCTTGTAACTGTTGCATTGCACGCATGATTAATTTACACTCGATGATTGTATTAATTATGTATAATATTAAATATTAAATTGAAATACTTTTTGCACAATTTTTTTGTATATTCTTTTGAACTTTTCTGCTAAGTTGCCGGGAATTATATATATATTTTTCTACTCACTGCAATCAACTTTAATTGCAGCGTCTAAGGGGTTAATGCCGAACATCATTGTGATCGGTGATGTCAGGCATTAGACATGGGTCCCACCAGCTGATAGCTGCCAGGACCACCCTGCTATGACACGCAAATAAAAATATGGTCTTGGAGGTGCTGCTCAAGAAGTTGTCACAAAACCAAGGACTCAGGCCAGCACAGGACAATAGATTATTTATTTTTGACAATACGGACAACGCATTTCGGCACACAAACATTGCGTTCCTCAGGTCCAATTATACAATGCTATAGAAACAAATATAAAACTATTCAAATTGCTGATAGAGAATACTCCGTATTCTCTATCTGCAATGGGAATAGTTTTATATTTGTTTCTATATCATTGTATAATTGGACCTGAGGAAGGCACTGTTTGTGTGCCGAAACACGTCGTCTGTATTGACATAAATAAATTATCTATTGTCCTGTGCTAGCCTGAGTCCTTGTTTTTTTTTTGACAAATCCTTGATCAGCACCTCCAAGACTGTATTTTCTTCTTGTTATTTGCATATCCTTGTTGGTCTCCTCACGGGAGTCCAGGACCGGTCCGAGTGCAGGAGCCACACCTATACTCACCTTGTCTACACCCAAACATATCTCTGTAAACCACGACTCCCAGAAGCCGTGGATCATAGTGTCTTTACCCAACAGGTTAGTATATCAATTAGGTGTGGTGGAGGGTTCACACCAAGTTGATATACACTACAAGGGAGCGCCCCCTGTTTTCTCTTTTTACCTCTTCCAATATCGGCCTGCTATGACACAAGGACAGCTCCTGAGCCCAAATCATAGAAGGGGAGCGGCCGCAGGGCGTACAGGTAAGCCCTGCATCCTTAAGAGGTTGAAACATATTACTGAATGTTACTTGTGGTGTGAATACATTAATGACAGTAAAGTATTATCTTTTATGGGAGTGCAGAGACTAAACTTGCAGGATGTTCAAGACAATGAAAAAAAGCTCAGAAAATTAGAAGCTCGTTGGATATTAAGAATGAGAGCCCAGGAAAATGCAGGCTGGAGCAGCAGACCACCTATAACACTGATCAATACCCATACACCTTTCGTCCCCAACAGGTCAAAAATCTTAATCATTCCAGTACTTATCAGCTGCTGTATTCCCCAGAGGAAGTTCTTTTCTTTTTGAATTTATTTTCTGTCTGATCACAGTGCTCTCTGCTGAAACCTCTGTCCAAGTCAGGAAGTGTCCAGAGCATGAACAAATTCCCATAGCAAACCTATCCTGCTTTGGACAGTTCCTGATGTTTTTATTACAAAAGCATATCTACTGCAGGTAATGTTGATTCCCACTTCACATTTGTATTTGGATATGTAATTAGCATTATTTTTCATCTGATCCTCCATTTTGTATGTTACCATTTTACCTTTATTATCAGGCCCAAACTTGCCATTCTGTGCACCGGATTTTGCCCATTGGGCCGGGCCACCCACAGGCCCACCCAGTCCAGAACAAATTTAACTATAAGCGCGTCTATCAGATCCACCTATAGTTAAATGCAGGGCTCAGCTGATTGACAGAGCTAAGAGCTATTGGCTTCTTGCCCTGTCAATCACTCTTGAGGCTGTCTGCGATATGCAGGCAGCCAACAAGAGGCCCGAGTGTCCATCCTCTGTGCTCCATGCTCCAGCGCAGGAGTGAAGTTATCATCATGTGCCGAAGCACAGACCGGAGGAGAAGGCAAGAAGAAAGGCCCTGCTGAGGAGCCAGGGGAGTATAGTTTTGTTTGTCTTTTTAACTTACGGTAACATTAGTGGCTGCACTAAAGGAGGCTGCTACACTAAAGGGGGCTGCTGCACTAAAACTTCCTAAAAAGGGCTGCAACCATGTACATGGGACTACTGCCTACAGGGTGTAAACAATTTTATAGGAAGCTGTTATTTCCTAAAAGGAGAAACAATCTACAGGGGGAGCTACCTACAGGAGACACCTATCTACAGGGGTACCTACCTACTCAGGGCACCTGCATAAAGGGGGAAACTACATGAAGGGGCCTGTATACCTACTGAAGCGACCCAACTAATGGGGGGGAGGACAAACCTACTCTTTCCCAACACACTTATCTTCCCTTTTTACTGTGTAGGACACTAAGAGGGTTATAATGACTGTTTGGAAAAGTGCATTTCCTAAAAATTTCTGTTGATGAAGAATTACTATTTGTCTGGCGATGTAGAAAATTCTGGGTATTCACATTGAGAAGTATTCCAGAACCCACAGATATAGCCACCACCATCATTTGAAGTTCTCTACTGTATCCATGGTGTACTACACAATGTCATACAATGGATTCAATGTCACCACACAGTCAGTGGCGCACTGTTTTATCTTTATGTTCCGCCACCATACTGTAGCTGGCATCCGCTACCTCTGTAAACATGCATGTTATTTATACATTACTGAAATGTGTAGAGCTGCAGATCAAGGCCGTATTTATAGATCGTGCTGCCCTGGCCACGCCGACTAAATACAGCCCATTAAGGTGATTCCATAAGCGTTAGATTTCTTTTTTATATATAGATCTGTGACAAACATGCAGTAAAAATGTATGTTTTATATACGTGCCCCCCTCAACACTACTGCCCTAGGCAGAGGTTCATGGGTATCTAATGACAAATACAGCGCTGATTCTGATATATTTAGTACATAAAGTATACAAAGTGTATCTAAATGTTCAGCAAACTTCTGACAAGTCATAGACATGCTTGAAGTTTAGATGGGATGGGATCGGGTGCTGGGACCCCCACTAATTGCTAGAAGGGCATAAACAAACGGCTTAGTCCTCACCCCTTTGTTTCTTCTTGACTTTGACCAGAAAGCTGAGTAAGTGATGTACAGGCTGAGTGAAACACTATGAGAACTGACTGTGTCCATATACTGAGAGATCAGCTTTCTGATGAGAGCCAAGCAAAATGGAGGAGTGCCGCACTCAGCCCTGTGTTAATGCCCCTTTATTCTAGAAATTGGTGGGAGTCTCAGCAGCCAGACCCTATCTAATCTTCTGACCTGTCTCTATAACATGCTGGACATATAGAAAGACTAAAGGTTAGTTAGATCATCTTTTTTTTATCAGAATATATCCAAATTGATCTTATACTCACTGCTCAGTTTTCTTTGTTGCAGCAGATGCAGCAAAAAATACATCTAAGTCTAATAAAAAAAAAAAGAAAAAAAAGAAACAAGTTGACATAAATGAACATTTCCAGGGATACAAATTTGAAAACTATATTTAAAACTCTGTAGAAGCCTCATGAAATATGAGGTAGAACAGGAATCTCTGGCACACTTATAGTTAATCTCAGTGGTTCTCTTGCCTGAGTTCCCCTTGACAGCCCATTCCCAATGAATTGTACCCTCATATTAGAGACATTTTGTAATGATTATAGTATAATTCATATGCTTCACTATCCTCTATAACAGGTCCCCTGGTCCTTTCCCTATCCCCCCAGTTCCCCAATTTACAGGTGAAGTCTTCTCTAACCGGAGTTGTTTACTTTTCTTTTCTTCGCTATCTGGCCTAGACCGCCATTAAGATTTCTCCGATACAAGACTTCTCCACTGAACCAGCCAAACAAACATTTTAGGCTCCTTTCTGCGGTACAATACCCGCCTATTTACAAACTCCCCATGTTTATTGTCACACACAGTAATAGTACCTGCTTTATGTCCCCATAAAGTTGTTAGGCCCCCTCTGTGCCCCCAAAAATAGCTGTAGGCCCCCAAACTGCCCCCATATATAGTTGTAGGCCGCCATACTGTCCCGCTTTGGTGCTCCATTGCACCACTGGTCTGGGGACCTATTGCTATGGCTCATAGTAGTAGGACCCCTGTGTGCAGGGGCAGTGGAGCAACAAAGCTGATGGTAGTTATTGCCCACAGCAGCCCAGTGCCCGCACTTCCCCTTGCTGTCCTCCTGCTTCGCTTCTCTGTGCGGTGATGTCAGCCTACCATTTCTTTCAAAGCAGTCCAGAGCAGTAACCAGTGGCTGTGGCTGCCATTACTGATTTTTTTTCAAGTACCCCCTGGAGAACTGCTAAGTACTTGAACCCCAGGTTGAGAACCACTGGTTTATCTAGATATCACAATCCATAGGAATGGCTGTCCCTTGTACTGCAGCTTGTCCTGGTGAATGGGCCCCAACTAACCAAAAATTTCTTGTCTGTCCTAAGAACAGGCCATCAAATTTATAGCCAAAAGTAATTTAAAGAATGTATCTGAATGCTTGTTGTGGGCAACTATTGTATGCACTTCATCAGCATTGCTAGGTCTCCAAAAGGCCCGGGGCTAGAGACCATAGCCCAGCAATGCCCTTACCACACCCACAGACATGCCCCCACCACACCCTCATACACACCCCCTAACCACACCCAGCCTCCTTCTTTAATATTCTCCCACTACTGTACACAACATGCTGCACATACGAAACCAACACTTCATGTATGGTTTCTGGAGCAGTTCTAATAGAGATTGCATTATTTTACTCTCTTAATTTATGGGGACATTACACGTCTATTCTGGTGATTGGTGGGTATCCCCTATCCTGAGCAAAAGGGGTTATTTAAAATTTTATACGTCTAAGAGCAATAATGTTATCAGTCTGTCACCTGAGTTTAGGAGGACATCCTAGACCAACAAACTGAAAACCCCCATCATTACCACCACAGCCCATATCCAGAAACTAAGTCGCCTGAATAAACTCTGCCAGACATCATGCCCTCTTAATATAACCCTGCTATACACTGTTCCATCGGAATATAACACTGTCAAAAACTGTACCCCCTGCCACACTATATCTATAATAATAATACTGCCACACACTGTATGTATAATAATAATAGTAATACTGCCACACACTATTTCTTCTCAGTTCGGCTGAATCCCACCTCTGCACAGTCCTCCTCCAGACACCTCAGCCCTTCTCCTCCAGAGCTCTCTGCCCTTCTCCTCCACACCCCTCTGTCCACTTCCATCTCCAGACCCATCTGTCCACCTTCTCCTCCAGACTCCTCTTCCCACTTCCTCCTCCAGACCCCTCTGTCCACCCCATCCTCCAGGCCCCTCTGTCTGCTTCCTCCTCCAGACCCCTCTGTCCAATTCCAGACTCCTTTGTCTGCCTCCTCCTCCAGAACCTTCTGTCCGCATCCTGCTCGAGACCTCTCTGTCCACCTCCTCCTCTAGAACCCTCTGTCTGTCTCTTTTTCCAAACCCCTTTATCCACCTCCTCCTCCAGACCCCTCTATCTGCCTCCTTCTCTAAATTCCTCTGTCCGCCTCCACTCCAGACTCCTATGTCCTCCTCCTCCTCAAGATCCCTCTGTCCGCCTCCTCCTCCAGACCCCTCATTTATCATACACATCTATTATATACATACATACATACATTCATACATCTATCATACATACATCATACATGCACACATCTATCATACATACACACATCTATCATACTTACATCTATCATACATACATACATACATCACACAAACATGCAAACATCTATCATACATACACACATCTATCATACAATATTCTATCGTACATACACACATCTAGCATCTATCTATCTATTTATTTATCATACACACACACACATCTCCTTTGCATACCTTTACCTTGAGGTGGTAAGTCTGGTGACATTTGGCGTGCCCACGCACAGCACGTAACTCCCCAGAAGCCACCGTTGCGTTTAAGCAGCTGTGGTAATTATAAAACACACGGGGCTACAAGCACCAGACCCGGGGCTACATCCTCCTTAACCCCCCCCCCAGCAAGGCCCCTGCACTATATTTATATGTGAGATCACTACTGAAAGTATACATATGTAATGAGGCATCTACACCATTGTGTGATCTGTAGTGTTACAATACTCGATCTCTCTACTTACATTGACACTGCCCTCTTTCTAAGACTTTTATCCTTCTTTTTATAATCCTCAAGCTCTTCTGATGTCTCCTCCCTATAATATATAGAACATACATTATCTAACATATAACTATATAAAGGCCAGATGTTATTATGATTTTCAATGAAGGGTTTCCAAGAACATTGAACCACAAATACAACTGTTTAGCATCAGCACTGAGACTCCTGAGGAAGCTTATAGGGAACCTGTCTGGCCCACTTAGCCCTATAAGCCAGACCCAGCACCTTGTAGATGTAGCGCACACCATCTGGACGCTTTGCTATACATGTCCAAGGTACTGGGGAGGAATTATAGGGGTTAGGGGCTCGGAAAGATTCCCTTTAATCACTTAATAAAGTTCAATAACTTTCTAAAATCATTCAATTCCAAATTTTTAAGATATTTGCTGTCAGTAAATACAGTCCAGGATATAACTGCACCAAGTCTAGGCAATGCTCTGCAAGCAAAATATATATTATATCAACAGCAGTACAAATTCAGTACAAATTCAGGTAATTTATGTTCCCAATGCTGGGGTAGTGGGCTGGAGATCGCAGGGGGGTCCCAGTGGCCAGACCCTCTCATGATCAGACATCTTATCCCCTATCCTTTGAAGAGGGGATAAGATGTCTGGGGCAGAGTGCTAATTTAATATCGAAGTGCATCGGTTTAGTTTAATAGAGTGTAACAGTAGCTACATTGCATGTAGATTAGCATATGGTCATGTGACAGCAATGAAAAAATATATTCATACAATCAGGATTCTTCTTTTGTGATTGGTCAGACTTTGTCTAGTGAACAGGGAAAGGGAATTAGTTTTTTCCCCCACCTCATTGGCATAAAAAGGGGCACCATTAATGGGGCGAGGGGCTATTTGTAGTATGGGGCATGTAGGGAGTCGTACCTTATGTCAGGCATCCGGGGCCTCCATGTCATCCTGGGATAATGGTCGTCCCTGTAATAGAAAAACAGAACTTTAGTTAAAAGGGTACTCCGCCAGAAAACATCTTATCCCCTTCCAAAGGATAGGGGATAAAATATTTGGTCATGGGGGTCCCGCCTTTGGGGACCCAGCTTTGAGCTTCCGCGTACATCCCAACACGCCCCTTACATTCATGTCCATGGGAGGGTGCATGACGGCTAGTACGTAGCCATTATGCCTCCTCCCATAGACATGAATGGAGGGGGCATGGCGGCTGTAGTCCCCAGTCATCCAGAACAGAGCAGAGTTCTCGCACCAGATGACTGGGGTGCCGCACCGGAGATCACAGGGGTCACCAGCGGCTGGACCCCCGCAATCAGACATCCTATCCTCTCTCCTTTGGATGGGGGGATAAGATGTTTTCCAGCAGAAGATCCCTTTAATATCATTTTCCTTTCATATGACTTGGAAAACACAGATAATGTCGTCCATAAGGACAAATTTTGTCCAGATTAAAATATCAAGATAGGATAATGTGTTTTATATACAATTGAGAATATTTCCTTATATACGTCTACAAGGAAGACTCCTACCCACCTAAAGACTCTCGGAGCCTCCTGGACCCTGGATAGCCATTTGTAGGAGAAGAGACAAAAAGAAACATAAGAAATATTCCCCTCAGGGGCCACAGAATAACCTCAAGTATAAAGCTGCCTCTGAGAATAACGCCCTTTGTTGTCCATAGTAACTACAGAATCAGTTTCTAGCGTATATTCACATGTGCATATTTTCCATTGTGGATTTGCTATAGCAGATTTTGCTACCCTCTGAAGTCAATACTGAAGCAGATTTACATCAGAAAATATACATGTGTGAATGCACCCTAAGATCTATAAATTCTGCAGGAACAATGACACGTGGATTCGGATCGGCTGCTATGGCCACGAAGGTTTCATCCAGAACACTTTGGATACATGAGGCCAAGTATAATGACTCATTGAAGACATTTATACAATGGTATACAATACATGCCTTTTATCTGGCCCTTCATCATTGGGGCCGTCATTATTTGGTCCCTCCTCATGGGGTCCGTCCTCAATGGGGTATGAATCAGTCCTGTTAGTTAAAGAATGAATAGATCAATAAGAATCCAAAATATATCAATATATTGTGTCCTATAACAGTTATATTACTAAACCCAATATATAAAACTTACAAATTTAGTGTTATCACAAATTGTACTGGCTTCAGCCTGCTTCTGCATCATTCACCCCTGACAGGAAATTGTGTAGTCCTTTTATTTTCTGAGTGGTGTTGTCCCAAGATCCCTGGCTCCTTCCCACAGACAACGCCTCATCCTCTGGTGTCTCAGAAGGTGTGCCTTGACCTGAGCTCCAGCCCAACCTCCTGAGTGATGTCATCACCTCTGACCCTGCCCCTACATCCTACATCATCTCCTCCCTGTTATAGGCTAGTCTATCTAATTATGTATATGTTCTGATTAATTATGAATATTGCTAGAATAGCCATCTTGCTTGGAGGCTCCTGCAAGAAAGACTCCTACCCACCTGACGAACCGCTGAGCCACATGAACTCTGGATAGCCATCTGTAGGAGAAGTGACAAGAAGAAACATAAGAAATATTCCCCTTAGGGGCCATAGAGTAAGCTCAAGTATAAAGCTGCCTCTGAGAATAACACCCTTTGTTGTCCATAGTAACTACAGAATCAGTTTTTAGCGTATATATTTACATGTGCATATTTTCCGCTGTGGATTTGCTATAGCAGATTTTGCTACCCTCTGAAGTCAATGCTGAAGCAGATTTACATGAGAAAATACACACGTGTGAACGCACCCTAAGGTCTATAAATTCAGCAGGAACAATGACACGTGGATTCGGATCGGCTGCTATGGCCACGAAGGTTTCATCCGGAACACTTTCTATACATGAGGCCAAGTATTATGAGTCATTGAAGACATTTATACAATGGTATACAGTACATGCCTTTTATCTGGCCCTTCATCATTGGGGCCGTCATCATTAGGGCCATCATCCTTGGGTCCTTCACCATTAGGCCCGTCATAATTAGGTCCCTCCTCATGGGGTCCGTCCTCAATGGGGTATGCATCAGTCCTGTTAGTGACAGAATGAATCGATCAATAAGAATCCAAAATATATCAATATATTGTGTCCTATAACAGTTATATTACTAAACCCAAGATATAAAACTTACAAATTTAGTGTTATCACAAATTATACTGGCTTCAGCCTGCTTCTGCATCATTCAGCCCTGACAGGAAATTGTGTAGTCCTTTTATTTTCTGAGTGGTGTTGTCCCCAGATCCCCGGCTGCTCCCCACAGACAACGCCTCATCCTCTGGTGCCTCAGAAGGTGTGCCTTGACCTGAGCTCCAGCCCAACCTCCTGAGTGATGTCATCACCTCTAACCCCGCCCCTTCATTCTACATCACCTCCTCCCTGTTATAGGCTAGTCTATCTAATTATGTATATGTTCTGATTAATTATGAATATTGCTAGAATTGCCATCTTGCTTGGAGGCCATAATCTCACCAATCTCAAAGTGATGGCTTGTCATAGATCAGTGGTCTCCAGATTGTGGCCCTGCAGATGTTGTAAAACTACAACTCCTGGAATGCCCAGACAGCCGTTGGTTGTCTGGGCATGCTGGGAGTTGTAGTTTTGCAACATTTGAAGTGCTGCAATTTATAGATCACTGTCCTAGATTAACAAAATAAACTAATGTGTAAATGTTCTTGGTGTAACAAGTAGAGAGCGCTAAGCAATACAAATTTATAATGTAAGTCTATGGGATTGTCTCAGGCAGCTGCGCTTTTCTCCCGCTTGTTCCAACAATTGGTCAAGGTCTGAACACTCAGAACCTTATTGAAACTTGTCTCTAGAACATGTCTAAAAGTTTTATAGCGTCAGGTGTTAACCCAATTCTGTCCATATTTCAAAGCCTCATTCTTGTTTTTTTTTTTGTTTTTTTTTATGGACATACATCATTGCATTAGTATTCTTTTTCCTGGTATACATTAAAGGGGTACTCCGCCGCTAGACATGTTATCCCCTGATAGGGGATAACATGTCTGATTTTGGGGGGTCCGGCAATCTCCGGGGCTGGGGCTTCCATGATCGTGACATCACACCAAGTCCCCTCCATTCATGTGTATGGAAGTGGCCATGAGAGTCGACACTCCTCCTCCCATAGACATGAATGGAGCGGGAGTGGCAGTCATCCGTCACCAAGTGGCGTTCGCTGCCTGCACCAGATGACTGGGGTGCTGCGAAAGAGATCACGGGGGTCAAGCCGCAGGCGACCTCCGCATTCTTCGCCACAGCACCCCAGTCATTTGGATACGGATAACATGTCTGGCGGGGAAGTACCCCTTTGAGTCATTTCCATTAATTCTTTCTGTACTGTAAGGATGTGGGTTCTCTGTACTTACGTAACTTTCTTTTTCTTTTTTGGGATATCACTCTCCTCCTCGGGAATCTCCCTATTGTACATTGAAAAAAATGACACATATAAATATGTAAATACAAAAAGTGAAAGAGAACACAAAGAGATCAGGATTAGGTCTCTACAGGTTTGCAGTCTGTGAATGTAATAGAATGTGCCATAGTGAGAGGATATAAAATGTTGTATTTGAAGGAGTACTCCACCCCTAGACATCTTATCCCCTATCCAAAGCATGGACCCCCGCGATCTCCAGCCCACCACCTTGGCATTCTGAACATTTATGTTCACAACGCCGGTTTCAGGTGGCCGTGGTTTTTTGTCACGGGGGGACAGCAGTCACACCCCCTCCCATTTACATGAATGGAGTGGGCTTGACGTCACCACCACAGCCTCCTGAAACTGGCGTTCTGAACATAAATGTTCCCAATTCTGGGTTGGGGTGCCCAGTTGCCGGACCCCCCTAGTGATCAGGCATCTTATCCCCTATCATTTGAAGAGGGGATAAGATGTCTAGGCGTGGAGTACTAATTTAATATCGGAGTGCATCGGTTTAGTTTAATAGAATGTAACAGGAGCTTCATTCCATGTAGATTAGCATGTGGTCATGTGACAGCAATGAAAAAATATATTCATACAACGAGGATTCTTCTTTTGTGATTGGTCAGACTTTGCCTAGTGAACAGGGCACGAAAAGGGACACCAATAATGGGGGGGGGGGTGGCTATTTTTAGTGTGGGGCATGTAGGGAGACGTACCTTATATCAGGCATCCGGGGCCTCCATGTCATCCTGGGATAATGGTCATCCCTGTAATAGAAAAACAGAACTTTAGATAAAAGGGTACTCCGCCAGAAAACATCTTATCCCCTTCCAAAGAATAGGGGATAAGATGTCTGGTCGTGGGGGTCCCGCCTTTGGGGATCCAGCTTTGAGCTTCCGTGTACGTGACGTCATGCCCCCTACATTCATGTCTATGGGAGGGTGCATGATGGCTAGTATGTAGCCATTACGCCTCCTCCAATAGACATGAATGGAGGGGGCATGGCGGCTATAGTCCCCAGTCATTCAGAATAGAGCAGAGTTCTCGCACTGGATGACTGGGTGCCGCACCGGAGATCGCAGGGCTCTTCAGTGGCGGAACCCCCGCAATCAGACATCTTATCCTCTCTCCTTTGGATGGGGGATGAGATGTTTTCAAGCAGAAGATCCCTTTAATATCATTTTCCTTTCATATGACTTGGAACACACAGATAATGTCGTCCATAAGGACAAATCTTATCCAGATTAAAATATCAAGATAGGAAGATGTGTTTTATATACAATTGAAAATATTTCCTTTTATACGTCTACAAGTAAGACTCCTACCCACCTAAAGACTCTCGGAGCCTCCTGGACTCTGGATAGCCATCTGTAGGAGAAGAGACAAGAAGAAACATAAGAAATATTCCCCTCAGGGGCCTCAGAATAACCTCAAGTATAAAGCTGCCTCTGAGAATAACGCTCTTTGTTGTCCATAGTAACTACAGAATCGGTTTTTAGCGTATATTCACATGGGCATATTTTCCGCTGTGGATTTGCTATAGCAGATTTTGCTACCCTCTGAAGTCAATGCTGAAGCAGATTTACTTAAGAAAATACGCACGTGTGAACGCACCCTAAGATCTATAAATTCTGCAGGAACAATGACACATGGATTTGGATCGGCTGCTATGGCCACGAAGGTTTCATCCGGAACACTTTGGATACATGAGGCCAAGTATTATGACTCATTGAAGACATTTATACAATGGTATACAATACATGCCTTTTATCTGGCCCTTCATAATTGGGGTCGTCATCATTAGGGCCATCATCCTTGGGTCCTTCACCATCATAAATAGGTCCCTCCTCATGGGGTCCGTCCTCAATGGGGTATGCATCAGTCCTGTTAGTGAAAGAATGAATAGATCAATAAGAATCCAAAATATATCAATATGCTGTGTCCTATAACAGTTATATTACTAAACCCAAGACATAAAACTTACTAATATAGTATTATCACAAATTGTACTGGCTTCAGTCTGCTTCTGCATCATTCAGCCCTGACAGGAAATTGTGTAGTCCTTTTATTTCCTAAGTGGTGTTGTTCCCAGATCCCCGACTCCTCACCACAGACAACGCCTCATCCTCTGGTGCCTCAGAAGGTGTGCCTTGACCTGAGCTCCAGCCCAACCTCCTGAGTGATGTCATCACCTCTAACCCCGCCCCTACATCCTACATCACCTCCTCCCTGTTATAGTCTAGGCTATCTAATTATGTATATGTTCTGATTAATTATGAATATTGCTAGAATTGCCATCTTGCTTGGAGGCCATAATCTCACCAATCTCAAAGTGATGGCTTGTCATAGATCAGTGGTTTCCAGATTGTGGCCCTGGAGATGTTGTAAAACTACAACTCCCAGCATGCCCAGACAGCCGTTGGCTGTCTGGGCATGCTTAGAGTTGTAGTTTTGAAATATTTGAAGGGCTGCAATTTATAGATCACTGTCCTAGATTAACAAAATAAACTAATGTGTAAATGTTCTTGGTGTAACAAGTAGAGAGCGCTAAGCAAGACAAATTTATAATGTAAGTCTATGGGATTGTCTCAGGCAGCTGCGCTTTTCTCCCGCTTGTTCCAACAATTGGTCAAGGTCTGAACACTCAGAACCTGATTGAAACTTGTCTCTAGAACATGTCTAAAGGTTTTATAGCGTCAGGTGTTAACCCAATTCTGTCCATATTTCCAAGCCTCATTCTTGTTTTTTTTTTTTTTTTTTATGGATATACATCATTGCATTAGTATTCTTTTTCCTGGTATACATTAAAAGGGTACTCCGCCGCTAGACATGTTATCCCCTGATAGGGGATAACATGTCTGATTTTGGGGGGTCCGGCAATCTCCGGGGCTGGGGCTTCCATGATCGTGACATCACACCAAGTCCCCTCCATTCATGTCTATGGTAGTGGCCATGACAGTCGACACTCCTCCTCCCATAGACATGAATGGAGCGGGAGTGGCAGTCATCCGTCACGGAGTGGC
Source organism: Hyla sarda (assembly GCF_029499605.1). Lineage (NCBI taxonomy): Eukaryota > Metazoa > Chordata > Amphibia > Anura > Hylidae > Hyla > Hyla sarda. The sequence goes on from NW_026610688.1 coordinate 60,528, forward strand.
GTTCTCTGCGTGCACCAGATGACTGGGGTGCTGCGAAAGAGATCACGGGCGACCTCCGCATTCTTCGCCACAGCACCCCAGTCATTTGGATACGGATAACATGTCTGGCGGGGAAGTACCCCTTTGAGTCATTTCCATTAATTCTTTCTGTACTGTAAGGATGTGGGTTCTCTGTACTTACGTAACTTTCTTTTTCTTTTTTGGGATATCACTATCCTCCTCGGGAATCTCCCTATTGTACATGGAAAAAAATTGACACATATAAATATGTAAGTACAAAAAGTGAAAGAGAACACAAAGAGATCAGGATTAGGTCTCTACAGGTTTGCAGTCTGTGAATGTAATAGAATGTGCCATAGTGAGAGGATATAAAATGTTATATTTGAAGGAGTACTCCACCCCTAGACATCTTATCCCATATCCAAAGCATGGACCCCATCCACCTTGTGCTGGAGATCTGAACATTTATGTTCAGAACGCCGGTTTCAGGTGGCCGTGGTTTTACGTCACGGGGGGACAGCAGTCACACCCCCTCCCATATACATGAATGGAGTGGGCTTGACGTCACCACCACAGCCTCCTGAAACTGGCGTTCTGAACATAAATGTTCCCAATGCTGGGTTGGGGGGCCCAGTGGCCGGACCCCCCTCGTGATCAGGCATCTTATCCCCTATCATTTGAAGAGGGGATAAGATGTCTAGGCGTGGAGTACTAATTTAATATCGGAGTGCATCGGTTTAGTTTAATAGAATGTAACAGGAGCTTCATTCCATGTAGATTAGCATGTGGTCATGTGACAGCAATGAAAAAATATATTCATACAACGAGGATTCTTCTTTTGTGATTGGTCAGACTTTGTCTAGTGAACAGGGCACGAAAAGGGACACCATTAATGGGGGGGGGGGGGCTAATTGTAGTGTGGGGCATGTAGGGAGTCGTACCTTATATCAGGCATCCGGGGCCTCCATGTCATCCTGGGATAATGGTCATCCCTGTAATAGAAAAACAGAACATTAGTTAAAAGGGTACTCCGCCAGAAAACATCTTATCCCCTTCCAAAGGATAGGGGATAAGATGTCTGGTCGGGGGGTCCCACCTTTGGGGATCTAGCTTTGAGCTTCCGTGTACGTGACGTCACGCCCTATATTCATGTCTATGGGAGGGTGCATGACGGCTAGTATGTAGCCATTACGCCTCCTCCAATAGACATGAATGGAGGGGGCATGGCGGCTGTAGTCCCCAGTCATTCAGAATAGAGCAGAGTTCTCGCACTGGATGACTGGGTGACGCACCGGAGATCGCAGGGGTCACCAGCGGCTGGACCCCCGAAATCAGACATCCTATCCTCTCTCCTTTGGATGGGGGATAAGATGTATTCCAGCAGAAGATCCCTTTAATATCATTTTCCTTTCATATGACTTGGAATACGCAGATAATGTCGTCCATAAGGACAAATCTTATCCAGATTAAAATAAGAAACATGAGAAATATTCCCCTCAGGGGCCACAGAATAACCTCAAGTATAAAGCTGCCTCTGAGAATAACGCCCTTTGTTGTCCATAGTAACTACAGAATCGGTTTTTCAGACACGAGAATTCGGATCGGCTGCTATGGCCACGAAGGTTTCATCCGGAACACTTTGGATACATGAGGCCAAGTATTATGACTCATTGAAGACATTTATACAATGGTATACAATACATGCCTTATATCTGGCCCTTCATCATTGGGGCCGTCATCATTAGGGTCATCATCCTTGGGTCCTTCACCATCATAATTAGGTCCCTCCTCATGGGGTCCGTCCTCAATGGGGTATGAATCAGTCCTGTTAGTGAAAGAATGAATAGATCAATAAGAATCCAAAATATATCAATATATTGTGTCCTATAACAGTTATATTACTAAACCCAAGATATAAAACTTACTAATATAGTTTTATCACAAATTGTACTGGCTTCAGCTGCTTCTGCATCATTCAGCCCTGACAGGAAATTGTGTAGTCCTTTTATTTTCTGAGTGGTGTTGTCCCCAGATCCCCGGCTGCTCCCCACAGACAACGCCTCATCCTCTGGTGTCTCAGAAGGTGTGCCTTGACCTGAGCTCCAGCCCAACCTCCTGAGTGATGTCATCACCTCTAACCCCGCCCCTACATCCTACATCTTCTCCTTCCTGTTATAGTCTAGGCTATCTAATTATGTATATGTTCTGATTAATTATGAATATTGCTAGAATTGCCATCTTGCTTGGAGGCCATAATCTCACCAATCTCAAAGTGATGGCTTGTCATAGATCAGTGGTCTCCAGATTGTGGCCCTGGAGATGTTGTAAAACTACAACTCCCAGCATGCCCAGACAGCCGTTGGCTGTCTGGGCATGTTTGGAGTTGTAGTTTTGCAATATTTGAAGGGCTGCAATTTATAGATCACTGTCCTAGATTAACAAGAGAAACTAATGTGTAAATGTTCTTGGTGTAACAAGTAGAGAGCGCTAAGCAAGACAAATTTATAATGTAAGTCTATGGGATTGTCTCAGGCAGCTGCGCTTTTCTCCCGCTTGTTCCAACAATTGGTCAAGGTCTGAACACTCAGAACCTGATTGAAACTTGTCTCTAGAACATGTCTAAAGGTTTTATAGCGTCAGGTATTAACCCAATTCTGTCCATATTTCCAAGCCTCATCCTTGTTTTTGTTTTTTTTTTGTTATGGACATACATCATTGCATTAGTATTCTTTTTCCTGGTATACATTAAAGTGGTATTCCGCAGTCATCCGTCACCGAGTGGCGTTCGCTGCGTGCACCAGATGACTGGGGTGCTGTGAAAGAGATCACAGGGGTCAAGCCGCAGCCGACCTCCACATTCTTCGCCACAGCACCCCAGTCATTTGGATACGGATAACATGTCTGGCGGGGAAGTACCCCTTTGAGTCATTTCCATTAATTCTTTCTGTACTGTAAGGATGTGGGTTCTCTGTACTTACGTAACTTTCTTTTTCTTTTTTTGGATATCACTATCCTCCTCGGGGATCTCCCTATTGTACATGGAAAAAAATTGACACATATAAATATGTAAATACAAAAAGTGAAAGAGAACACAAAGAGATGAGGATTAGGTCTCTACAGGTTTGCAGTCTGTGAATGTAATAGAATGTGCCATAGTGAGAGGATATAAAATGTTGTATTTGAAGGAGTACTCCGCCCCTAGACATCTTATCCCATATCCAAAGCATGGACCCCCGTGATCTCCAGCCCACCACCTTGGCATTCTGAACATTTATGTTCACAACGCCGGTTTCAGGTGGCCGTGGTTTTACGTCACGGGGGGACAGCAGTCACACCCCCTCCCATATACATGAATGGAGAGGGCTTGACGTCACCACCACAGCCTCCTGAAACTGGCGTTCTGAACATAAATGTTCCCAATGCTGGGTTGGGGGGGATGGAGATCCCTCGTAATCGGACATCTTATCCCCTATCATTTGAAGAGGGGATAAGATGTCTAGGGGCGGAGTGCTAATTTTATATCGAAGTGCATTGGTTTAGTTTAATAGAATGTAACAGTAGCTATATTGCATGTAGATTAGCATGTGGTCATGTGACAGCAATGAAAAAATATATTCATACAATCAGGATTCTTCTTTTGTGATTGGTCAGACTGTGTCTAGTGAACAGGGCACGAAAAGGGACACCGTTAATGGGGGGTGACTATTTATAGTGTGGGGCATGTAGGGAGTCGTACCTTATATCAGGCATCCAGGGCCTCCATGTCATCCTGGGATAATGGTCGTCCCTGTAATAGAAAAACAGAACTTTAGTTAAAAGGGTACTCCGCCAGAAAACATCTTATCCCCTTCCAAAGGATAGGGGATAAGATGTCTGGTCGTGGGGGTCCCGCCTTTGGGGACCCAGCTTTGAGCTTCCGTGTACGTGACGTCACACCCTATATTCATGTCTATGGGAGGGTGCATGACGGCTAGTATGTAGCCATTACGCCTCCTCCCATAGACATAAATGGAGGGGGCATGGCGGCTGTAGTCTCCAGTCATCCAGAACAGAGCAGAGATCTCGCACCAGATGACTGGGGTGCCGCACCGGAGATCGCTGGGGTCACCAGAGGCGGGACCTCCGCAATCAGACATCTTATCCTCTCTCCTTTGGATGGGGGAATGAGATGTTTTCGGGCAGAATATCCCTTTCATATCATTGGCCTTTCATATGACTTGAAATACACAGATAATGTTGTCCATAAGGATAAATCTTGTCCAGATTAAATTATCAAGATAGGAAGATGTGTTTTATATACAATTGAGAATATTTCCTTATATACGTCTACAAGGAAGACTCCTACCCACCTAAAGACTCTCGGAGCCTTCTGGACTTTGGATAGCCATCTGTAGGAGAAGAAACAAGAAGAAACATGAGAAATATTCCCCTCAGGGGCCACAGAATAACCTCAAGTATAAAGCTGCCTCTGAAAATAACACCCTTTGTTGCCAATAGTAACTACAGAATCAGTTTTAAGCGTATATTCACATGTGCATATTTTCCATTGTGGATTTGCTATAGCAGATTTTGCTACCCTCTGAAGTCAATACTGAAGCAGATTTACATCAATAAATTCTGCAGGAACAATGACACGTGGATTTGGATCGGCTGCTATGGCCACGAAGGTTTCATCCGGAACACTTTGGATACATGAGGCCAAGTATTATGACTCATTGAAGACATTTATACAATGGTATACAATACATGCCTTTTATCTGGCCTGTCATAATTGGGGCCGTCATCATTAGGGTCATCATCCTTGGGTCCTTCACCATCATAATTAGGTCCCTCCTCATGGGGTCCGTCCTCAATGGGGTATGCATCAGTCCTGTTAGTGAAAGAATGAATAGATCAATAAGAATCCAAAATATATCAATATATTGTGTCCTATAACAGTTATATTACTAAACCCAAGATATAAAACTTACTGATATAGTTTTATCACAAATTGTACTGGCTTCAGCCTGCTTCTGCATCATTCACCCCTGACAGGAAATTGTGTAGTCCTTTTATTTTCTGAGTGGTGTTGTCCCCAGATCCCCGGCTGCTCCCCAAAGACAACACCTCATTATCTGGTGTCTCAGAAGGTGTGCCTTGACCTGAGCTCCAGCCCAACCTCCTGAGTGATGTCATCACCTCTAACCCGCCCCAACATCCTACATCCCCTCCTCCCTGTCATAGTCTAGGCTATCTAATTATATATATATATATATATATATATATATATATATATATATATATATTCTGCTTAATTATGAATATTACTAGAATTGACATCTTGCTTGGAGGCCATAATCTCACCAATCTCAAAGTGATGGTTTGTCCTAGATCAGTGGTCTCCAGATTGTGGCCCTGCAGATGTGGTAAAACTACAAATCCCGGCATGCCCAGACAGCCGTTGGCTGTCTGGGCATGCTGGGAGTTGTAGTTTTGCAACATTTGAAGGGCTGCAATTTATAGATCACTGTCCTAGATTAACAAGAGAAACTAATGTGTAAATGTTCTTGGTGTAACAATGGGGTTATCAGGCAGATAATACGAAGAGAAAATAGTTTGTATTTACCTGATCTTTGCCTCTGCAGCTAAAAAAATACAAAAAAGAAATGAAAATTGTTAATATGTTTATTGCAAATATCCATTAGGTCATGTTTGCAGTAGAATCATACTGCAGAGGAAGAATAAGGGATCTTATACATGGAAAAATAAATTGCCCATCACAAGTGATGATCAACTATATAGAATAGTGTTTCCCAACCAGTGTGCCTCCAGCTGTTTCAAAACTACAACTCCCAACATGGAGGAAGTTGTAGCCTTGAAACAGCTGGAGCCACACTGGTTGGGAAAGTAGATCAGCATTGCCTCAAGGTATTATGACATATTTTTTTGTTCTCAAGTAAATTTCAGGCTCTTCACACCTATGGACACCACGGCCACCTGACAGATCCGTGGACTTATATTGGTGCATGTTGATTTCCATTACTGTATGGTGTTTATAAATGTATTTATTAATTAATTTATTTTTGTTAAAGGGGTACTCCAGAGGAAAAAAATACTGGGGCCAGAAAATTCTACAGATTTGTAAATTACTTCTCTTTAAACATATTAACCCCTTCCAGTACTTATCAGCTGCTGTATGCTCTAGAGCAGTGTTTCTAAAACGCGGTCCTCAAAGCATCAGGCATCACCACAGTTATAGCACCTGTGAAAGACTAAGGAAATCCTGAAAACATGACCTGTTGGGGTGCTTGAGGACCACATTTGGGAAACACTGCTCTAGAGGAAGTTATGTAGTTCTTTCCAGTCTGACCACAATGCGCTCTGCTGCCACCTCTGTTCTTGTCAGGAACTTTTCAGAGAAGGAGAGGTTTGCTATGGGGATTTGCTCCTACTCTGGACAGTTCCTGACACGGACAGAGGTGGCAGCAGAGAGCACAAAATGAAAATGACTACATAACTTCCTCTGAAGCATACAGCAGCTGATAAGTACTGGAAGGATTAAGATTTTTAAATAGAAGTAACATACAAATCTGTAGAATTTTCCAGCACCAGTTGATTTAAAAGAAAAACCTCTAGAGCACCCCTTTAAGCTTAAAAGGATTCCATAAGCCTCCAATGTAGATGTATCACAATCTTATGGGCACAAAATGAATATAAAGAGACAAATGTGTGAGAGAATAGCAATACTTACATGGGGTGATGATCTCTGCCGGCTGTAATAGTAAAGCAAAGGTATAAGCAGAGAGGTATATAAAATCATGGGAAGATTTCACATTGTTACATTGTATGGTGTATCACATAAAGATTCCATTATACTTTATCTATTATAAGAAATTGTATTTAATTAAGATTTATTCATCACAAAATAGGGAAGATTTCTTAATGACGGACTGTAATGTGCCAGTATCTACCCCCAGCACTAGAAATGGTTGGGCCCAGTACTGGGGCAGAGAATGGACTGGAGACACACGGGGGAGATTTACTTTAATAAATCAGAATTGTGGTGTCATTTGTAAGAAAAAAATGTAGTCCTCAGTAAAGAGGTGTTTCTCAAGATGCTAAACTGTGCGCCAATAAATGTGCAAGAGTTCTGGTGCAAGAAGATGACACAACTTAGGTGAACTAAGGCTAAACTCACATCTGGGTCAGAGCTCCAGGCCGTTTGTTTAGAATGCCGGGTGCTGCAGGAGATCGTGGGGGGCCCCAGCTTCAGGACCCCAGCAATCAGACATCCTCTCCCCTTCTAAGATGTCTAGAAGCAGAGTACCCCTTTAATAAACATGACCAGATGGGAGGAAAGAAGGAGAGGTCGCCATCTTGTTGTTTTCCTCTGGCCATCCTTACAATAAAATGAATTCAGAAGGAGTAGGAAGAGGAGGCCCTGATATCAGCGCAGGAGTGAAGGTGAGTGGGATTTTTATTTAAGGAAGGGGTGGGGGGAGAAAATTACCTATCTACCTTTTACCTGCGTGCACACCAACCCACATTTCTTCTTGCAAACCTACCTTTACTATTCACCTACCTACCTTCCCTACATTCTACTTACCTAACTGCCTTTAATATCTCCCTAACGGCTCTATCTAGCTGTTCTATCTATCCATCCATCCATCCATCCATCTATCTATCTATCCTCAACATATACCTACCGGCCTCCACTATCTACCTACTTACCTACTCAGTCACATGCCTGCACACCTACCACTTGCACTATCCACATATCTGCATGCCTACCTCCCCTAGACTTGCATTAAGGGGACAGAGCCGTGACGTCACGATACACCGGCCCCGTGATCGTGAGTCATCAGACACGGAGCGATCTTTGCTCCTTGAGGCTGATGACAGGGGGTGCTGCATGAGAGATTGCAGGGGTCAGGTATAAAACATCAAATAATGAGTGGGATCGGCTAAGCAAAGTTCCATCCACCATTTTGACTCAAGGGACTCTGGTGATCACACTATGGGTGGTCCAAAGAGTCTCTGTAAGCCCCTCTAATCCTTCAGATGCTGTGAGCAGTATTTATTATGGCATCTGAATGGGTTAATGGAAGGCATCAGCTGATCATGGCGGCATCTATGAAGCGAGTGAAGGAGCCTCTCAGTCCGGATGCCTCTAAGGACCTACATGTACGTCCTGGTGCACCAAGTACCCAGCAGCCAGGGAGTACAAGTACGTTCTGCATCCTCTAGGGGTTAAATGAAATTATTTGAAAATTAATAACATACAGAAAATATGTGTAAACGATGTTTTAACCCCTCCTCTGACAGGACTTCTGGGCCATAATACCCAAGCAATATTTTCCGTTTTTCCATTGGTGCCTTTCAAGTGCCATATAAGGGCTTGTTTATTGCAGGACAAGTTGTACTTTTTAATGCCACCATTTTAGGGTTCATATATCTGATGGGTTGATCTGTATTAACTCTTTTTTTATTGCTGGGGAAATGGGAAAAAAATGCAATTGTGTCATTCCATTTTTGCATTCTTTTCTATAGGTGCACAGACACCCATGGCAGGCCTTCACGAGACACCTGGTTACTATGGAAACCCATCACTGAAGAGGGTAAGAGGCGCACAGAGGAACCTCACATGCAGTGGTCATGATTTCACTGCGGCATGCAAAAAATGTAAATATACAGTGGAGGTTTTTCCTATCCTGTTAGTTACTAGCTATCATACTGAAGGCTGAACTCCTGCGATTCCTGCACCAGAGAGACCCACAAGCTTATTCTAAGCTTTCTATAAAAACATGGCCGGCTGATGTATGCCAGGAAAAAGGTAAGTTGGAGGCCATTAAGAGGTTAATATACTTCAAGTTCTAATATATCAAGAAATAAAAATAAATAATTATTGCAAATACAAACTTTACACTCCTGCATTGCCAACAATGTCTGAAAAGGATTTACTTATGCCCTATCCACCGGTTAGGGCATAAGTAGCTGATCCCAGGGAGTCCGACCACGGGGCCCCAGCTCTCAGTGAGGCGTATGTACAGAGCCCCGAAGAGACCCAAGTACAGAATCATTGGAGTTCCATAGAAATGAATGGAGCATGTGCTGAATGGAGCAGGGGGCCCCATTCAGGAGATTGCGGAAGGTCCCAGTGGGTGGACTCCCTGCGATCAGCTACCTTATTCTGTTGGTAGAGGATAAGTTAATTTTGGCTGGAGTTCTCCTTTAATAGCATCAGAGTTTCCACTAATTCTGGAATACCGACAGGAGAGAGGCCCCCCAACAAACCTCACCCTTCGCCTCCGGACCAAAAGGTACCTGCAAGGTTCCAGGTTCGATGCCCCTTTTTGCCGAAGCTACTAAGGGACCACAAATTCTCCCAGGCATCCCCCTTCGCCAAGGTATCTCCCTGCAGAGCATGGGCAGGGTACGGTCGGTACCCTGCCCATGCAGGAGTACCCGGGGTTTTTTGCAGGGAGGTGGGGAACCTGATGGCCAAACTCACCTCCCCTATACCGCTAGGAGGGACACCCAGAAGGGCTACCGCATCCTAACAATCCTGTGAACACACAACACGCAAAAAGTGACACAGTAACAAAAAGAAATAAATAAGTGAATGTGTTCAGATATATTGCCCGGACATCCGACCGGATCTATAAAAATGTACCTGATCCCAGCCAGAAAGTCGGGAATCAAGAGGTGAGTGCCACAAGGTGAAGAGATTATGGTGCCCATGTTTCCACTCAGTGAGCTTTGGCACCTCAGGATCACCACTCCCCGAGACACTAAAGTACCTCAGTTCTAGACCCGCTCAGCCTCATGGCGAGACCCGGAGGAAACAGGTCCCATTGGAGCAGCCATCGAGCTGATTCCTCAGACCCATCCAAAACCAGTTCATCAGCTCAAACTGATAAGAACAGATACTACACTTGATCTTGGCCAAAAGCCCAAGAAGCTTCATTAATTTCTAAGGGAGCACCAAAGAGACCCAAGTACAGCATCATTGGAGTTCCATAGAAATGAATGGAGCATGTGCCGTCTACCACACGCACTCCTCACTGAGAGCCGGGGCCCCATTCAGGAGATTGCGGAGGGTCCCAGCAGTCGGACTCCCTCCGATCAGCTACTTCTTCCCTATCCTGTGGATACGGGATAAGTTAATTCTGGCAGGAGTTCTCCTTTAATAGTGTCACAGTTTCCACTAATTCTGGAATCCAAGTCATTCTAAGTATACCCAAGTGATGTGTGTGCAGATAGTCAGACCTCACATCCACTTAGACGTCATATGAAAAATTGTGGCACAAAATAAATTGGTGCAAAAAACTGTCATAAAACAAACACCTATTCATTCAAAGGCGACCAATCAGCCAGAAGATATAAAGACCAATGGAAAACACCTGAATAAAAATGCAGTCATTGTTTTCTCACTAGTTTTTATGTATAAATACAAAGAGATTGCTCGGATTTATTGGATACAAATATATTCTGAAAGTGTGAACAAGCCCTTACCTCATTTTCATCCAAATTCTGGATGCTGGTCCAGGACTTGAGACCCTAAAAAATGAACAAGAAATGTTATATTCAGTTCGGCTTCTTTGTTGTTCTACAGTTTAGTGTGTTAGCAATGTATGATTATATAAATAGAATCAATGAAGCAATGTAATTTACTAATAGGGGGCATTGAAATTGATGCACCTATTCCTATACAGTCCAGAATGTCACATGACTGCAGCTGCGTCTGTGCCTGCATTGTCAGTGACGTTTTGCATTATGAGATTTGACTGACACCCATAATGCCTCTCTGGCCCATACTGCTGAGAGCCTAGGACAAAAAGGGGGCCTGTTGCTTCAAGTAGCGGATCCCCCCTTCAGAAAATACACGCATGTAACAGCAGTATTCTTCTTTTAGTTTCCTTCCTGACCAGAGGCAGATAGGAAATAGAGGGTCTGGAGGGGAGGATGAGGGGTCTAGAGAAGGACTAGAGAAGACTGAATGGGGGATAAAGTGGTCTGGAGGTGGGGTAGAGGGGTCTGGAGAGGGGTTATAGGAGTTCAGATGAGGCATAGAGAGGTCTGGAGGGGGAATAAATATGACTGAATGGGAATAAAGAGGTCTGGTAGGGAGTGCAGAGGAGTCTGGCCATAGTATAGAGGGGTCAAGATGGGGGATAGAAGAGTCTGGAAGGGAGATAGAGAGGTGTGAAGGGGGATAGAGAAGACTGGATGGCGTATAGAGTGGGGAGGAAGAGGTCTGGATGGGGGATATAGAAGAGTAGAACCCCCATCTATTCTTCTCTATCACCTAGAGGTCTGGACGGGGCCCCAGTTCTCAGTGAGAAGTGAATGCGGTGGAAGCTTCATTCATTTCTGTGGGAGCACAGAAGAGACCCAAGTACAGCATCATTGGAGTTCCATAGAAATGGATGGAACATGTGCCGCCTACCGCACGCATTCCTCTACCGTTGAGGAGATTGTGCGGGTCCCAGTGGTCAGATTATCTGCAATCAGCTACTTATTCCCTTTCCTGTGGATAGAAGATAAGTTAATTTTGGCTGGAGTTAATAGCATCACAGTTTCCACTCATCTGGAATCCAAGTCATTCTTAGTATATCCAAGTGATGTGTTTGCAGATAGTCAGACCTCACATCCACTTAGACGTCACATGAAAAATTGTGGCACAAAATAAAATAAATTGGTGCAAACAACTGTCACAAAACAAACACATATTCATCCAAGGCAACCAGCCAGCCTGGATGGGTGATGGAGAAGAATAAAAACCCCATCTATTATTCTCTATCACCTAGAGGTCTCGGGGGATAGAGGAGTCTAGATGGGGGATAGAGGTCTGCATGGGGGTATAGGGGGGGATAGAGGGGTCTGGATGGGGGACTGAGAAGAATAGATGGGAGGTAGAGAGGTCTGGGGAGATAGAGGAGTCTGGATGAGGATATAGAGGGTTCTGGATAGGGAACAGAGGTGTCTGGAGGAAGGGATAGAGGGGTCTGGATGAGTAGAACCCCATCTATTCTTCTGGTCTGGGGGGGATAGAGGAGTCTGGATAGGGGATAGAGGAAGGAACAGAGGGGTCTTGATGGGGGATTGAGGGGTCTGGATGGGGGACAGAGGTGTCTGGAGGAAGGGATAGAGGGGTCTGGATGGGGGTAGAAGGGTCTGGAGAGGGGACATAGGAGTCTGGATGTTGTTAGAGGAGTCCGGATGGGGCATAGAGAGGTCTAGAGGGGGAATAAATAAGACTGGGTGGGCATAAAGAGGTCTGGTAGGGAGAGTAGAGGAGTCCGAATATAGTATAGAAGGGGGAGAAGAAGGAGAGAGGGGCCTGGATGGGGACAGAGGAATCAAGATGGGGGAGAGAGGAGTCTTGAAGGGAGATAGAGACATGTGGAGGGTAATAGAGAAGACTGAATGAGGGATAGAAAGGTTTGGAGGGGGTATAGCAGTCTGGAGAGGGAATAGAGAGGTCTGGAGGGTGGATAGAGGGGAATAGATGGGTCTGGATGGGGGATAGAGGGGTCTGGATGGGGGACAGAGGTGTCTGGAGGTAGGTATAGTGGGGTCTGGATGGGTGATAAAGAAGAATAGATGGGGTAGAGAGGTCTGGGGGGATAGAGGAGTCTGGAGGAAGGGATAGAGGGGTATAGAGGGACCCTGATAGGTATTGAGGGGGAAAGAGAGGTCTGGAAGGGGGATAGAGAAGACTGGATGGGGGATATAGAGGTATGGATGAAGAATAGAGAAGGCTGGATGGGGGGTAGAGACGTCTAGAGGTGGGGATAGAGGAGTCTGGATGGGGAATAGAGTGGAATGGAGCAGGGGAGAAAGGGGTTTGGAGCGGAGATAGATGGGGAAAGAGGGGTCTGGATGTGGGGATAGAGAAGACTGGATTGGGGATAAAATAAAAACAAAGTACAAAATTACTGCTTTTTGGTCACATCACATCCCAGAAAAATGAATTAAAAAGTGATCAAGACCCCCATGTGGGTCTGTGGATGGGAAAATAAAGAAATATGGCTCTTAGAAGGCGAGGAGAAAAAAAATGCAAAAATAAAACAGCCTGCATCCTTAAGGCCAAAATGGGCCATGTTCTTAAGGGGTTAAGGCCGCCGCCTGTTTTTACTCTAATGACTGGGCCTCATTTCTCAAATCTGATGTGAATTATTATTTTTTTTATGATATATTGTACTTTCTATTACTGGTAAAAAAATAAAACATGCAGTTTTCTGTGAAAAACTCCAAAATATTGTGAAAAAAATAACATTATGATTTTATAGTACTAGCCATTATGAACACGGTAATATCTGTGTCTTGTTCTTTTTTTCTTTTGGATGATAATACAGGTCTTTATGGGGAAAGGGACATTTATTTTATTTTTTTCACACTTTATTTATTTAAGACATTTTATTTTTATACTTTTTATCTATTATACTATACTGCAGTACATCTGTACTCCATCATAGTATAACCATAAGTATTACACTGAGAGTTTCCTTTAATACCAATAAGTCTATGGCTGGACTTCACAGGCTTCCGTGCTCGGGAGAGAGGAGGCCATCAGCTGGCTTCTTGTTACCATGACAACCATGGGGACACCACAACCGCATGGTTGCCATGATTACCTCACCCCTTTCAATCCTATAGATACTGTGGTCAGTACTTACCAAGGCATCTAAAGGATTAATACTGCTATGAATGACGCAATCTCAGTCTCAGCAGCTGAGGCAGGATCATGGCTGTGATTGACAGCAGGTCCTGCCGCCAATCCCCTGCACTTCCTCCATCAGTGCAGGAAATATGCAGGAGGTATGGGTACATCCTGTTGCGGGAACGTGTTGGCTGACAGGATGTACCCATACCTCTAATAGTGGGATGGGTTATAGTATATACCAAGTACCAAAAGGAATGTCTCATAGGTGCATGTATATGAAGCAGATGTAGCAGAGCTGAAAGTGTTGTAAAATTTAAAATAAAAAACAGTCATTAAAATAAGACTACAGTATGCATGTATATACACAGGCACAAATCCATATGTAAATAACTCTATAATTCTATATGGACAGGTCCCATGACTGAGCCCTGCAGGTCTCTAGTAGAGGACGGGGTCATGGTACCAGGGAATGTGCAGGATTTACAGATGTATCAGGACGACAGGAGAAGAAGTAACATATGAGAAGATGACGTTTATCTGACGGTTTATCTGGAGGCAGTTGGGGAGGGGGGTCAGGAAAGCTGAAGACTCATGGGAAATGTAGTCAGCTAACCCCTTAAACACTTCTGTAACCACCATTTAGTATATATATATTTGCTCTAATTCCCCAATTTGTGACTTACGTAATTTGCCATTTTTTCTTGCGAATTTCTCTTTCCAAAGCTCGGAAAAATCCTTGAAATAAAAATAAAACAGAAAACATGATTATGGACTTTCTGGTAAGATCTTCTCTATATCATATTATTATCACTGGTCAGATATGGAGGAGATCAGAATGGCGAGAGAGTACAGAGGGCTTGTCATAGGACGGGAAAACATATCCAGTAGGTAGAAGATCAGAAATAATAAGGAACAGGAGATAAAGACAACTGGACTTACTGCTCAACTCCACAGATCTGAGAGAAGTTTCATGCCGGTGGGTGAACATAGGAGACATTCCGTGATGTCACATGTGTGATGTCATAGGCCATTAGATGAAGCCCTATTGCCGATCAAATGACATATATTCAATATAATACATATACTGGATATCTCAAAAATACCAAATGGTTAATGAATTGGAGTGTAGGGGTTACAGGTTGGGGCGCTGTGTGATGGGAATTTATTCAAAAAAAGTAATTTTTATTTATATTTGTAGTAAGATTAAGATGTGTTTGGAGTTTTTATGAATTCAGTAAATCTTCATTAGATCTCTGTCCCCTTTATTGATATTGATAACATGTCTCCCCTGACTGTAGTTCTGTATCTGATAAAATATTTGGGGACAGGAGAATGAAATGTATGATGCTATTATGGCCGACACCAGAGAGCAATAACATCCATACAGAAGTTTCTACAATCAGATGCAGTTTGCACAACATGTAGAAGAAAACAAAACGTGTCTCATATATGAGGGGTCAGCACTGGATGGAGGATACATTCTCATCATCCTGGTACTTGTAGTACACACAGGATTAGGATGGAGAATATGATGGGAAGTGACTCTATAACATTCCCTTCTAATCTCCTTTTCCCTCATCATATTTGCTCTGTGGCTTTATGTGACCCGGGATATTTCCAGCCTCCATGTATTAGAACATGATAAAGGACGATACCTACCCCTGTGCTATGGAATATAGACGGCCCGAGCACAACTGTAAATAGTCCCCAATATATAATTATGTCTTATATTATGGGGGAGATTTATCATTGCTTTTAGAGCATTTTTTTTGTCTATGTTTAGGCGCAGTTCAGGCGCAAGCAGCATATTTAGCGCCTTTTATGCGTCTTTTGATATAGAGAGTTTCGCACTTTATGCCTACACGTAGAACTTTTTTTTTTTGACCCTGCAGTGGTCACGTATTTATCATTTGCGACTTTTGTCAAAAGTCGCTATTTTGAGTGCAAAGGTACTTTTTTAGGCGCAAAGTTACACCACCTACCAGTAGGCGTGGGAATCACTTCAATCTTCCGCAATTCAACCTTTAACCCCTTGTGGACAACAGCGTCCCACTCTCCTTCTATGACATGCATTCAGGAGTCGAGCGCGGGTCATAGCTGGGTGGTCCTGGTGGCTATCTGCCCCCAGGACCCATCTCTAATGCCACACATTACCGATCACTGTGATGCTCGGCTTTAACCCCTTAGACACCGCCATCAAATTTGATTGAAGCGTCTGAAATGCAAGTAAAAATGTCCCAGCAGCTCTGTTAAAGTAAGTAAAAACACCTAACCTGCCAAATTCAGGACCCGGGAAAGTGTCTATTTCCCTCCCTCACAAGTGTCTAGATAAAGTGTATGTGGTAGAGCTTTTCCCTCCACAGCAGAGCTGCGCAAAATTCTTCATCCTGCTGCACCTTCTTGATAAATAAGATGCACGCTAGTCAAACCCACCACCCAAATAAATGTGGGAAAATAGCTCTACCATAGACATTCTTTGATAAATTTGGGCCTATATGTTTATATTTAATATTACCAGTGATTTTTAGCAATGGTGCTTTCATTTTTTTGTTCTAATCTTTCTAGAACCATAACTCTACTCACTTTTCCATAGACATTGGCGTTATCTCCAATCCCAGCTGTTGCATGTGGATGTCAGATATATTAACCCCTTAAAGGGCTTGTGCGCTGCCCCGCCTTTCGGAGCTCCGCTCACAGCATCCGGAAGTTCATTACTCCGAACGCTGTGTGCGGGCTTCCGTGTTCGCGGCCGCCCCCTCGTGACGTCACGCCCGCCTCCTCAACCAAAGTCTATGGGAAGGGGGCGTGACAGCGGTCGCGCCTCCTTCCATAGACTTTCGTTGAGGGGGCAGGTGTGACGTCACGAGGGGGGCGGCCGCGAACACGGAAGCCCGCACACAGCGTTCGGAGTAATGAACTTCGGAGCTCCGAAATGCAGGGCAGCGCACAACCCCTTTAAGGACCAAGCCCATTTTGCCTTAAGGACCAGAGCATTTTTTGCAAATCTGACCTCTAAGCATTAATAAAAATCTCAGAAATAATGCGTTCCAATGGGTTTTGTTTAGCAAATACAGAAACAATAGTCATCGATCACAGTCTTCCACATGTGAAAGATCCTGACTTGGATGTAGACTCAACAGATAATTTACTGGGATGCTTTTACTTAGGAATTTGATTCTGAGTTTTTTTGTGTGTCATATTCTACTTTATGTTAGTGGAACATTTTTGTCAATACTTGCATAATTTCTTGGTGAAAAATGGCAAAATTTCATGAAAAATTTTAAAATGTAGCATTTTTTTTTACTTTGAAACTCTCTACTTGTAAGGAAAATGGACATATCAAATAAATGATATATTGATTCACATATGCAATATATATTAGAAGGCTTCAAAGTTTAGCAGGCATTTTCCAATTTTTCACGAAAATTTAAAGGGACCAGTTCAGTTTAGAGTAGATTTAAGGGGGTCTTCGTATTAGAAATTCCCCATAAATAACCCCATTATAGAAAGTGCACCCTTCAAAGTATTCAAAATGACATTCAGAAAGTTTGTTAACCCTTTAGGTGTTTCACAGGAATAGCAGCAAAGTGGAGGAGAAAATAAAAAAAATCTTAATTTTTTACACTTGCATGTCCTTGCAGACCTGTTTTTTTTTTTTTTTTTTTCTCAAGGGGTAAAATGAGAAAAAGCCTCCCAAAATTCGTAACCCAATTTCTCTCGAGTAAGGAAATACCTCATATATAACAAGGGGTACAGTGAGCCTTAACACCCCACAGGTGTTTGATGACTTTTTGTTAAAGTGGGGTGTGAATTTTTTTTTTTTTTACTAAAATGCTGCATTTTACCCAAATTTTTATTTTTATAAGTGGTAATAGGAGAAAATGCCCTCGAAAATTGGAACACCATTTCTTATGACTATGGAAATACCCCATATGTGGATGTAAATTGCTCTACTGCACTACAATGCTCAGAAGAGAAGGAGCCACATTTGGCTTTTGGAAAGCAAATTTTTCTGAAATGTTTTTTGGGGGGCATGTCACATTTAGGAAGACCCATGTGCCAGAACAGCAAAAAAAAAAAAAAAAAAAAAATTAACTACATTGCACAGTATTTTGGAAACTACACCCATCAAGGAATGTAACAAAAAGTGCAGTGAGCCTTAAAGCCTCATGTGTTTGATAAATGTTCATTAAAGTAGGATATGAAAAGGAAAAAATTTATTTTTTTCACTAAAATGCTGGGGTTACCCCTATTTTTTCATTTTAACAATGCCCCCCAAAATTTGGAAATACATTTTTTCGGAGTAAGGACATACCTCATATTTGTATGTAAAGTGCTCTGCACACCAGGTCTTAGAAGAGCAGGAGCGCCATTCGGCTTTTGGAGAGAGATTTTTGCCAGAATTAAAGTCGGGGTCCATGTGTGTTTACAGAGCTACCATGGAGCCACAACAGCAGGACCATTGCTATATTTGCTATAATTTTGGAAACTACACCCATCAAGAAACATAACAAGGGGTACAGTGAGTATTTACACCTCAAAGGTGTTTGGAACAGTGGGCCGTAAAATGGGAAAAAAAAAAATTTCACAAAAATGCTGGTGTTACCCCAAATTTTTCCTTTGCACAGGGGGTAAGAAGAGAATGGAAATAAAATGTTGTGCGTGCACATAACAGGGCTCAAGAGTCATGGAGCAATGTTCACATTTGAGGCCTATGGCAAATCAGTAGCTGACGGTTACATACATTTAGCGGAAAATAAAAGAAAGGAACACTCACATGTGACACCATTACAGAAAGTACCCCCCCTGGGAAAGGTGTATAGGGGTGAAGTGGACATTTGTAATAGATGGGTGTTCCCTAAATTTATTTTCCAGGAATGGATGAAGTGTAGTTTAGGGAAAATTAAAATTGCAATTTTACTACTGTTATGCCCAGAGTTTAGCCAAAAGTAAAAATGATGCCCGCCCCAAAACCTTATGCTCTGAATCATCATTCTGGGAATGTGATGTGTGTGGCCGTCCCTATTCTGTTACCTCAAATGCGCACATGCTCAGGTGGGGAGAGAGCGCTGCGCATTTGAGGCAGCATGCAAACCAACAATGCTAGTGACTCAGTGACCTATGACCCATTTTTGGAAAAAAATACCCCAAGAGGTCTTATCAGGGTTATTTTGTGAAAGTGTTTTTAGGACAATTTTGTGGTTGATGGGTTTAAAATTTGGAATGTACTTTGGACTGGTACATTGGGGTCAAATTAATCGAAATTAAAATGGGGTAAGAGGTTTAGAAACATAGTGCTTCGTGGAAGTGTGATACTCCCTGAAGCAATCTTTTTAGTGGCCCAGATGATGGGGTGTGGTGTCCCAGCACCAGAGGCTGTCCCGGGCCTTTGGACTGTCTCGGACAGTTCATCAGTGTAGGGTGTTGGGTCCATACCAGTTCTAATAAGATAAAGTTTATATTACAAATGTAATGTCATATAATATAATGTTGTACATTAATTTTGTTATTTATGTACAGTGGGGATCAAAAGTTTGGGCACCCCCCGGTAAAAAATTGTATTAATGTGCATAAAGAAGCCAAGGAAAGATGGAAAAATCTCCAAAAGGCATCAAATTACAGATTAGACATTCTTATTATATGTCAACAAAAGTTGGATTTTATTTCCATCATTTACACTTTCAAAATAACAGAAAACAAAAAAATGGGGTCTGCAAAAGTTTGGGCACCCTGCAGAGTTAATATCTTGTACTGCCCCCTTTGGCAAGTATCACAGCTTGTAAATGCTTTCTGTAGCCAGCCAAGAGTCTTTCAATTCTTGTTTGAGGTATCTTTGCCCATTCTTCCTTAAAAAAGTCTTCCAGTTCTTTGAGATTTCTGGTCTGTCTGCCATGCACTGCTCTTTTAAGGTCTATCCATAGATTTTCAATTATGTTGAGGTCAGGAGATTGTGAAGGCCATGGCAAAACCTTCAGTTTACGCCTCTTGATGTAATCCCCCGTGGATTTTGAGGTGTGTTTAGGATCATTATCCATTTGTAGAAGCCATCCTCTCTTTAACTTCAGCTTTTTCACAGATGGAATAAAGTTAGCATCCAAAATTTGCTGAAATTTTATTGAATCCATTTTTCCTTCTACTCGTGAGATATTCCCCATGCCACTGGCTGCAATACAACCCCAAAGCGTGATTGATCCACCCCCATGCTTAACAGTTGGACAGAGGTTATTTTTATTAAATTCTGTTCCCCTTCTTCTCCAAATGTACCTTTGCTCATTCGGGCCAAAAAGTTCAATTTTAACCTCATCGGTCCACAGAACTTTTTTTCCAAAATGCATCAGGATTGTCAATATGTTCATTTGCAAAGTTCAAACGCTGATTTTTGTGGTGAGGACATAGAAGAGGTTTTCTTCTGACGACTCTTCCATGAAGACCCTATTTGTACAAGTATCTCTTTATAGTGGAATTGTGTACCAGAACTCCAGTGTCTGGATTTTGAATAGTTTTTCCCACAATCCTGCCAGCTGTTCTGTCTGATATTGTCCTTGGTCTTCCATATCTTGCTTTAAAGGGGTTATCCAGGAAAAAACTATTTTTTTATATATCAACTGGCTCCAGAAAGTTAAACAGATTTGTAAATGAATTCTATTTAAAAATCTTAATCCTTTCAGTACTTATGAGCTAATAAAGTTTAGTTGTTCTCTTCTGTCTAAGTGCTCTATGATGACACGTGTCTAGGGAACCGGCCAGCTTAAAAACAAATCCCCATAGCAAACCTCTTCTAATCTGTGCAGTTCCCAAGACAAGCAGAGATGTCAGCAGAGAGCACTGTTGCCAGACAGAAAACAACAACTCAACTTCAGCAGCTGATAATTATTGAAAGGATTAAGATTTTTTAATAGAATTAATTTACAATTCTGTTGAACTTTCTGGAGCCAGTTGATATTAAATTTAAAAAAAAGTTTTTTCCTGGAATACCCCTTTAACTTCCACTGTTCCTCATGACTGCCATTTCTTAATTACATTCCGATATGATATTGACATCTGAAAACATTTTGCTATCTTCTTATAGCCTTCTCCAGCTTTGTGAGCGTCAACTATTTTCCGTTTCCGATTTCTAGACAACTGCTTAGAAGAACCCATGGTGCTAATAAGAGATGAGCGAACTTACAGTAAATTCGATTTGTCACGAACTTCTCGGCTCCGCAGTTGATGGCTAATCCTGCATAAATTAGTTCAGCTTTCAGGTGCTCCGGTGGGCTGGAAAAGGTGGATACAGTCCTAGGAGACTCTTTCCTAGGACTGTATCCACCTTTTCCAGCCCACGGGAGCACCTGAAAGCTGAACTAATTTATGCAGGATAAGTCATCAACTGCAGAGCCGAGAAGTTCGTGACGAATCAAATTTACTGTAAGTTCGCTCATCTCTAGTGCTGATTGTTGGGGTAAGGTCAGATGAGTCTGGGCATTTAACACCTTTGAGATTGACATCACCTGGTCTTCCCAGATGATGATTGAGAACAATCCATGACACTGGCAGGTCTCAGCTTTGTAAAGGGGGCAGTGCATGCTATAAATTCTGCAGGGTGCCCAAACTTTTGCAGATGCCATTTTTTTGTTTTCTGTTATTTTGAAAGTGTAAATGATGGAAATAAAATCTAACTTTGTTGACATATTATAAGAATGTCTTATCTGTAATTTGATGCCTTTTGGAGATTTTTCCATCTTTCCTTGGCTTCTTTATGCACATTATTATTTTTACCTGGGGTGCCCAAACTTTTGATCCCCACTGTAAATGGATGGGCTCAGAAGAGACTTTAAAGCACTTTCTATTCTCACTGCAGTATAATGATATGAATGTTAGACTCACCAGCAAGTTTAGTCCCAAAGAAATTGAGTTCTTAGACTTACAAATATATGTAGATGTCAACACTGACATACATAGAAAAAAGACCAGTCAATGCCGATTCATCTCATCCACTGCACATTATTATCCTGAAGGGGCAATTTAGTTTAAACAAATAAATATTTATATAAGAAGGAAACAAAATGGATACAATTTCTCCAGACAGTATAAATTAAAGTCTGCACACCATTCTTATACGGGGTTAAATATGTTTTTATTTTATTTATTTATTCATTTTTATTTTAGTTTTTTCATTGTTTTGTTTCTATTTGTTTTCTGTTTTTTATTTTATTTATTTTCTTTTTTATTTTCTTTCCCCCTCTATTTTTCCTTGACTTTTCTAGAGCTATCCAAATTTCTCCTGAGGTGAGTCCAGCTGACCATGCACAATCCACGGGGATGTCCTCAGCATAATGAAATTGACCTAAAGAAAAAGACAGAGGGTCAATGATTATATATTATGACAGATTAACAAATATATATATATATATATTTATCGGGGTATACCACACACCGGCCTATAATACGCGTCCTCGTTTTACCAAGGATATTTGGGTAAAAAAAAGTTTTTTACCCAAATATCCTTGGAAAACTGAGGGTGCGTGTGCGTGCATGTGTACACCCCGATACACTGTTTCTGATCCCACAGAAGCCCCCAGGACAGGCAGGGGGAGAGAAACCGGCAGTGACGGCAGGTCTCTGCACCTGCAAAAGCCGCTGCAGTTCATTGATTTAAAGGGCCCGCTTTAAATCATTGAACTGCAGCGGCTTATCGGCGTATAACACGCAAATAGACTTTAGGCTAAAAATTTTAGGCTAAAAAATGCGTGTTATACGCCGATAAATACGGTATATATATATATATATATATATATATATATATATATATATATTTATATATATACCGCAATTATTTTTTGGCACGTGAAATAGCATTGATATTCTCACTGCAGTATAATGATATGAATGTTAGACTCACCAGCAAGTTTAGTCCCAAAGAAATTGAGTTCTTAGACTTACAAATATATGTAGATGTCAACACTGACATACATAGAAAAAAGACCAGTCAATGCCGATTCATCTCATCCACTGCACATTATTAGAGCTATCCTGAAGGGGCAATTTAGTTTAAACAAATAAATATTTATATAAGAAGGAAACAAAATGGATACAATTTCTCCAGACAGTATAAATTAAAGTCTGCACACCATTCTTATACGGGGTTAAATATGTTTTTATTTTATTTATTTATTCATTTTTATTTTAGTTTTTTCATTGTTTTGTTTCTATTTGTTTTCTGTTTTTTATTTTATTTATTTTCTTTTTTATTTTCTTTCCCCCTCTATTTTTCCTTGACTTTTCTAGAGCTATCCAAATTTCTCCTGAGGTGAGTCCAGCTGACCATTCACAATCCACGGGGTTGTCCTCAGCATAATGAAATTGACCTAAAGAAAAAGACAGAGGATCAATGATTATATATTATGACAGATTAACAAATATATATATATATATATTTATCGGGGTATACCACACACCGGCCTATAATACGCGTCCTCGTTTTACCAAGGATATTTGGGTAAAAAAAAGTTTTTTACCCAAATATCCTTGGAAAACTGAGGGTGCGTGTGCGTGCATGTGTACACCCCGATACACTGTTTCTGATCCCACAGAAGCCCCCAGGACAGGCAGGGGGAGAGAAACCGGCAGTGACGGCAGGTCTCTGCACCTGCAAAAGCCGCTGCAGTTCATTGATTTAAAGGGCCCGCTTTAAATCATTGAACTGCAGCGGCTTATCGGCGTATAACACGCAAATAGACTTTAGGCTAAAAATTTTAGGCTAAAAAATGCGTGTTATACGCCGATAAATACGGTATATATATATATATATATATATATATATATATATATATACCGCAATTATTTTTTGGCACGTGAAATAGCATTGAAAAAAATATATATTTGGAATCCGAAACACACATAGGACTACTTTTTATCTCATATATATTTATTTTTGAGAACATAGGAAAAATACACAAACAATTTAATAGGCTGTATAATACGTCACTGATTCTTTATTGGGAAAAAATAAAAAACCTTCACCCCACCTGGTAATACAATTCTTCATATGATGACTTGAAACATATCAAAGATACTATCTTCCTGGTACATTTCAACTTAAGGAGAGAAACAAATGACATCACATTTTTTTTTTTTTCAATGAGCCAAGGCAAGTGCTCTCTATCACCCAAAGTGCATGAAAAAGTGCAAACGTGTCACACAAAAAAATGTGCACAAAGGATGGCTCTATCACTAAGCCCTTCTGCAACAGGAGAGCAAAGCCCCCCCCCCCCCCCCCCATTAATTGAAGCAATTCAAAATCTTTAATTTAATTTAAAAAAACATTTAAAATCTTACGTCCCAGATTCTTCACTGGAAAAAATTTACCTTGACCCTAACGGATAATACAATAAATTACATGATGACTTGAAACCTATCAAAGATACTATCTTCCTGGTACATTTTAATTTAACTAAATTCATTGGTCCTGCTCTCCTGATATAACGCGGGGTTACACAGTAACCCCGCGTCATATCACGGCGGGCCCGGCGTCATAGTGAAGCCGCCCCCGCTTCTAATAGCGAACAGCGCCGATCGTGGCGCCGCGCGCTATTAACCCTTTAGCCGCGTGCTCAGAGCTGAGCCACGCGGCTGAAAGTGAAAGTTGCTGGCTAGTTCAGTCGGGCTGTTCGGGATAGCCGCGGCTAATCGCGGCATCCCAAACAGCTGACAGGACAGCGGGAGGGCCCCTTCCTGCATCCTTGCTGTCCGATCGCCGAATGACTGCTCAGTGCCTGAGATCCAGGCCTGAGCAGTCATGCGGCAGAATCGTTGATCACTGGTTTCTTATGAAAAACCAGTGATCAATGATGAAGATCAGTGTGTGCAGTGTTATAGGTCCCTATGGGACCTATAACACTGCAAAAAAAAAGTGGAAAAAAAAAGTGAATAAAGATCATTTAACTCCTCCCCTATTAAAAGTTTGAATCACCCCCCTTTTCCAATAAAAAAAAAAAACAGTGTAAATAAAAATAAAAATAAACATATATGGTATCACCGCGTGTGGAAATGTCCGAATTATAAAAATATATCATTAATTAAACCGCTCGGTCAATGGCGTGCACGCAAAAAAATTCCAAAGTCCAAAATAAGTCCTATCAATGCAAAAATAGTACCGTTTAAAACTTCAGATCACGGCGCCAAAAATGAGCCCTCATACCACCCCATACACGGCAAAATAAAAAAGTTATAGGGGTCAGAAGATGACAATTTTTAACGTATTCATTTTCCTGCATGTAGTTATGATTTTTTCCAGAAGTCCGACAAAATCAAACCTTAGTAGGGTATCATTTTAATCGTATGGACCTACAGAATAAAGATAAGGTGTCATTTTTACCGAAAAATGTACTACGGAAGCCCCAAAAGTTACAAAACAGCGTTTATTTTCAATTTTGTCGCACAATGATTTTTTTTCCCGTTTCACCGTAGATTTTTGGGCAAAATGACTGACGTCATTACAAAGTAGAATTGGTGGCGCAAACAATAAGCCCTCATATGGATTTTTAGGTGCAAAATTGAAAGTGTTACGATTTTTTAAAGGCAAGGAGCAAAAAACGAAAATGCAAACACGGAAAACCCCCCGGTCCTTAAAGGGTTAAGGAGAGAACCAAATCACACTTAACATCTTATCAGCTACACAATCCTTCCTAGGGAAACCCTGACCCCCCAACCTCAATCCCAACCCCACTGCTCTCACTTTTAAACATTTCTTCTCAAGGAGAGCATCAAAAGACATGCAAAATCTTTTAGACTAATCAATGCTTCATTGAAAATATATATATTTGGTTACCGAAACATGCATCGGAATACTTTTTCTCTCATATTAATTTATTCTTAACAAGATAGGAAAAAACACCAATAATTTGATAGGCTATATAATACGTCCCAGTTTATTCATTTGGGGAAAAAAACGTAACCTTGAGCCTAACGGGTAATACAATACGTTACATGATGACTTGAAACCTATCAAAGATACTATCTTCCTGGAACATTTTAACTTAAGGAGAGAACGAAATCACACTTAAAATCTTATCAGCTACACAACCCTAACCCTACTGGCCTCACGCTCGAACATTTCTTCTCTAGGAGGGCATCAAAAGAAACGCTGACCAAGACCCTGACCCAGACCTTAACCCTTCAATACTTAAAATTATGACTTGAAACCTATCAAAGAAACTATCTTCCTGGTACATTTTAACTTGAGAGAACCAAATCACAATTAAAACCCTAACCCTAACCCTAACCCTAACCCTAACCCTAACCCTAACCCTAACCCTAACCCTAACCCTAACCCTAACCCTAACCCTAACCCTAACCCTAACCCTAACCCTAACCACTCTTATCAGCTATACAAAGATACTATCTTCCTGGTACATTTCAACTTAAGGAGAGAACTAAATCACACTGAAAATCTTAACAGCTACACAATCCTTCCTGGGGTAACCCTAACCCTAACCCTAACCCTAACCCTAACCCTAACCCTAACCCTAACCCTAACCCTAACCCTAACCCTAACCCTAACCCTAACCCTAACCCTAACCCTAACCCTAACCCTAACCCTAACCCTAACCGCTCTCACTCTTATCAGCTATACAAATATACTATCTTCCTGGTACATTTCAACTTAAAGAGAGAACCAAATCACAATCCTTCCTGGGGTAACCCTAACCCTAACCTTAACCCTACTGCTTTCACGCTTATCAGCTGCACAACGATACCATCTTTCTGGTACATTTCAACTTAAGGAGAGAACCAAATCACACAAAAAATCTTATCAGCATCACTAACCCTAATATCTTCCTGGTACATTTCAACTTAAGGAGAGAACAAAATCACATATAAAATCTTGTCAGCTACACAATCCTTCCTGGGGAAACCCTAACCCTAACCCTAACCCTAACCCTAACCCTAACCCTAACCCTAACCCTAACCCTAACCCTAACCCTAACCCTAACCCTAACCCTAACCCTAACCCTACTGCTCTCACTCTTATCAGATACACAAAGATATTATCTTCCTGGTACATTTCAACTTAAGGAGAGAACAAAATAACATATATTATCTTATCAGCTACACAATCCTTCTTGGGGAAACCCTAACCCTAACCTAGCCCTAATCTTATCAGCAACCCTAACCCCAACCCCAACCCCAACCCTAACCCTAACCCTAACCCTAACCCTAACTCTACTGCTCTCACTCTTATCAGATACACAAAGATATTATCTTCCTGGTACATTTCAACTTAAGGAGAGAACAAAATAACATATATTATCTTATCAGCTACACAATCCTTCTTGGGGAAACCCTAACCCTAACCTAGCCCTAATCTTATCAGCAACCCTAACCCCAACCCCAACCCCAACCCCAACCCCAACCCCAACCCCAACCCCAACCCCAACCCCAACCCCAACCCCAACCCCAACCCTAACCCTAACCCTAACCCTAACCCTAACCCTAACCCTAACCCTAACCCTAACCGCTCTCACTCTTATCAGCTATACAAATATACTATCTTCCTGGTACATTTCAACTTAAAGAGAGAACCAAATCACAATCCTTCCTGGGGTAACCCTAACCTTAACCCTAACCGCTCTCACTCTTATCAGATACACAAAGATATTATCTTCCTAGTACATTTCAACTTAACCCCTTAAGGACCGAGCCCTTATTCACCTTAAGGACCGGAGCGTTTTTTGCAATTCTGACCACTGTCACTTTAAACATTTATAACTCTGGAATGCTTTTAGTTATCATTCTGATTCCGAGATTGTTTTTTCGTGACATATTCTACTTTAACTTATTGGTAAAATTTTATGGTAACTTGCATCCTTTCTTGGTGAAAAATCCCCAAATTTGATGAAAAAAATGAAAATTTTGCATTTTTCTAATTTTGAAGCTCTCTGCTTGTAAGGAAAATGGATATTCAAAATAATTTTTTTTTGGGTTCACATATACAATATGTCTACTTTATGTTTGCATCATAAAATTTATGAGTTTTTACTTTTGTAAGACACCAGAGGGCTTCAACGGTCAGCAGCAATTTTGAAATTTTTCACAAAATTTTCAAACTCGCTATTTTTCATGGACCAGTTCAGGTTTGAAGTTGATTTGAAGGGTCTTCATATTAGAAATACCCCATAAAAGACCCCATTATAAAAACTACACCCCCCAAAGTATTCAAAATGACATTCAGTAAGTGTATTAACCCTTTAGGTGTTTCACAGGAATAGCAGCAAAGTGAAGGAGAAAATTCAAAATCTTCCTTTTTTACACTCGCATGTTCTTGTAGACCCAATTTTTTAATTTTTGCAAGGGGTAAAAAGGAGAAAATTTTTACTTGTATTTGAAACCCAATTTCTCTCGAGTAAGCACATACCTCATATGTCTATGTTAATTGTTCGGCGGGCGCAGAAGAGGGCTCAGAAGGGAAGGAGCGACAAATGTTTTTTGGGGGGCATGTCACCTTTAGGAAGCCCCTATGGTGCCAGGACAGCAAAAAAACACACATGGCATACCATTTTGGAAACTAGACCCCTCAGGGAACGTAACAAGGGGTAAAGTGAACCTTAATACCCCACAGGTGTTTCACGACTTTTGCATATGTAAACATTTTTTTTTTTTTACCTAAAATGCTTGGTTTCCCAAAAATTTAACATTTTTAAAAAGGGTAATAGCAGAAAATACCCCCCAAATTTGAAGCCCAATTTCTCCTGATTCAGAAAACACCCCATATGGGGGTGAAAAGTGCTCTGCTGGCGCACTACAGGTCTCAGAAGAGAAGGAGTCACATTTGGCTTTTTGAAAGCAAATTTTGCTATGGGGGCATGCCGCATTTAGGAAGCCCCTATGGTGCCAGGACAGCAAAAAAAAAAAAACACATGGCATATCATTTTGGAAACTAGACCCCTCGGGGAACGTAACAGGGGGTTAAGTGAACCTTTATACCCCACAGGTGTTTCATGACTTTTGTATATGTAAAAAATAAAAAAAATGTTTACCTAAAATGCTTGTTTTCCCAAAAAATTTACATTTTTAAAAAGGGTAATAGCAGAAAATATCCCCCAAAATTTTAAGCCCAATTTCTCCCGAGTACGGCGATACCCCATATGTGTCCCTAAACTGTTGCCTTGAAATACGACAGGGCTCCAAAGTGAGAGCGCCATGCGCATTTGAGGCCTAAATTAGGGATTGCATAGGGGTGGACATAGGGGAATTCTACACCAGTGATTCCCAAACAGGGTGCCTCCAGCTGTTGTAAAACTCCCAGCATGCCTGGACAGTCAGTGGCTATCTGGCAATACTGGGAGTAGTTGTTTTGCAACAGCTGGAGGCTCCGTTCTGGAAACAGTGGCGTACCAGACGTTTTTAATTTTTATTGGGGAGGGGAGGAGGGCTGTGTATATGTAGTGTGTATATGTAGTGTTTTTTACTTTTTATTTTATTTTGTGTTAGTGTAGTGTAGTGTTTTTAGGGTACAGTCGCACGGGCGGGGGGTTCACAGTAGTTTCTCGCTGGCAGTTTGAGCACCGGCAGAAAATTTGCTGCAGCTCAAACTTGCAGCCGGATACTTACTGTAATCCTCCGCCCATGTGAGTGTACCCTGTACGTTCACATTGGGGGGGGAAACATCCAGCTGTTGCAAAACTACAACTCCCAGCATGTACGGACAGCGGAAGGGCATGCTGGGTCTTGTAGTTATGCAACAGCCGGAGGCATACTACATTGGCTGGGGATGCTGGGGATTGTAGTTATGCAACAGCTGGAGACACACTGGTTTACTACTTAACTCAGTGTGCCTTCAGCTGTTGCAAAACAACTCTCAGCAGTCACCGACAGCCAACGGGCATGCTGGGAGTTGTAGTTATGCAACCACCAGATGCACCACTACAACTCCCAGCATGCACTTTAGCTGATTGTGCAAGCTGGGAGTTGTAGTTACACAACAGCTGAAGGTACACTTTTCCATAGAAAGAATGTGCCTCCAGCTGTTGCAAAACTACAAGTCCCAGCATGCCCATAAGGGCATGCTGGGAGTTGTGGTGGTCTGCCTCCTGCTGTTGCATAACTACAGCTCCCAGCATGCCCTTGTTGCATGCTGGGAGCTGTTGCTAAGCAACAGCAGGAGGCTGTAACTCACCTCCAACGATCCACACTGCAGGTCAGTCCCTCGCCGCCGCCGTCGCTCCTGGGGCCCCAATCACAACAGGGGCACCGGGGATCGGGGTCCCCAGCACACGGGGTCGTCTTCCCGCACCCGCTCACGTCCTCCGGAAGAGGGGCGGAGCGGGTTGCGGGAGTGACACCCGCAGCAGGCGCCCTGATTGGTCGGCCGGTAATCCGGCCAACAAATGAGGGCGATCGTGAGGTGGCACCAGTGCCACCTCACTCCTGCAGACTCTGGCTGTTCGGGGCCGTCTCTGACGGCCCCGATCAGCCAGTAATTCCGGGTCATCGGGTCACTGGAGACCTGATTGACCCGGAATCCGCCGCAGATCGCTGGACTGAATGGCCAACATGGGGGGACATAATGACCCCCCTGGGCGATATGCCGGGATGCCTGCTGAACGATTTCAGCAGGCATTCGGCCCCGGCTCCCCTCCGACTAGCGGTGGGGGCCGGAAATGCTCAGGGCGTATCCATACGCCCTCGGTCCTTAAGGGGTTAAAGAGAAAACAAAATCACATATATAATCTTATCAGCTACACAATCCTTCCTGGGGAAACCCTCACCCTCACCCTCACATCAGCTACACAAAGATACTATCTTCCTGGTACATTTAAACTTAAGGAGAGAACCAAATCACACTGAAAATCTTATCAGCAACCCTAACCCTAACCCTAACCCTAACCCTAACCCTAACCCTAACCCTAACCCTAACCCTAACCCTAACCCTAACCCTAACCCTAACCCTAACCCTAACCCTAACCCTAACCCTAACCCTAACCCTAACCCTAACCCTAACCCTAACCCTAACCGCTCTCACTCTTATCAGCTATAAAACGATACTATCTTCCTGGTACATTTCAACTTAAGGAGAGAACCAAATCACACTTAAAATCTTAACAGCTACACAATCCTTCCTGGGGTAACCCTAACCCTAACCCTAACCCTAACCCTAACCCTAACTAACCTTAACCTTAACCTTAACCTTAACCCTAACCCTAACCCTAACGCTCTCAGTCTTGTAAGCTGCACAATTATACTATCTTCCTGGTACATTTCAACTTAAGGAGAGAACCAAATCACACTGAAAATCTTATCAGCAACCCTAACCCTAACCCTAACCCTAACCCTAACCCTAACCCTAACCCTAACCCTAACCCTAACCCTAACCCTAACCCTAACCCTAACCCTAACCCTAACCCTAACCGCTCTCACTCTTATCAGCTATAAAACGATACTATCTTCCTGGTACATTTCAACTTAAGGAGAGAACCAAATCACACTTAAAATCTTAACAGCTACACAATCCTTCCTGGGGTAACCCTAACCCTAACCCTAACTAACCTTAACCTTAACCTTAACCTTAACCTTAACCTTAACCTTAACCCTAACCCTAACCCTAACGCTCTCAGTCTTGTAAGCTGCACAATTATACTATCTTCCTGGTACATTTCAACTTAAGGAGAGAACCAAATCACACTGAAAATCTTATCAGCAACCCTAACCCTAACCCTAACCCTAACCCTAACCCTAACCCTAACCCTAACCCTAACCCTAACCCTAACCCTAACCCTAACCCTAACCCTAACCGCTCTCACTCTTGTCAGCTATACAAATATACTATCTTCCTGGTACATTTCAACTTAAAGAGAGAACCAAATCACAATCCTTCCTGGGGTAACCCTTACCTTAACCCTGCTGCACTCACGCTTATCAGCTGTACAACGATACTATCTTCCTGGTACATTTCAACTTCGGGAGAGAACCAAATCACACTGAAAAATTTATCAACTACACAATCCTTCCTGGGGTAACCCTAACCTTACTGCTCTCACTCTTATCAGCAACACAAATGTATCATCTTTCTGGTACATTTCAACTTAAGGAGAGAACCAAATCACACTGAAAATCTTATCAGCATCACTAACCCTAACACTAACATCTTCCTGGTACATTTCAACTTAAGGAGAGAACAAAATCACATATAAAATCTTATCAGCTACACAATCCTTCCTGGGGAAACCCTAACCCTAACCCTAACCCTAACCCTAACCCTAACCCTAACCCTAACCCTAACCCTAACCCTAACCCTAACCCTAACCCTAACCCTAACCCTAACCCTAACCCTAACCCTAACCCTAACCCTAACCCTAACCCTACCCCTACCCCTACTGCTCTCACTCTTATTAGATACACAAAGATATTATCTTCCTGGTACATTTTAACTTAAGGAGAGAACAAAATCACATATATTATCTTATCAGCTACACAATCCTTCCTGGGGAAACCCTAACCCTAACCTAACCCTAATCTTATCAGCAACCCTAACCCCAACCCCAACCCCAACCCCAACCCCAACCCTAACCCTAACCCTACCCCAACCCCAACCCCAACCCCAACCCCAACCCCAACCCCAACCCCAACCCCAACCCCAACCCTAACCCTAACCCTAACCCTAACCCTAACCGCTCTCACTCGTATCGGATACACAAAGATATTATCTTCTTAGTACATTTCAACTTAAGGAGAGAACAAAATCACACATATAATCTTATCAGCTACACAATCCTTCCTGGGGAAACCCTAACCCTAACCCTAACCCTAACCCTAACCCTAACCCTAACCCTAACCCTAACCCTAACCCTAACCCTAACCCTAACCCTAACCCTAACCCTAACCCTAACCCTAACCCTAACCCTAACCCTAACCCTAACCGCTCTCACTCTTATCAGCTATACAAATAAACTATCTTCCTGGTACATTTCAACTTAAAGAGAGAACCAAATCACAATCCTTCCTGGGGTAACCTTAACCCTACTGCTCTCACGCTTATCAGCTGCACAACGATACTATCTTCCTGGTACATTTCAACTTCGGGAGAGAACCAAATCACACTGAAAATCTTATCAGCTACACAATCCTTCCTGGGGTAACCCTAACCCTACTGCTCTCACTCTTATCAGCTATACAAAGGTATCATCTTTCTGGTACATTTCAACTTAAGGAGAGAACCAAATCACACTGAAAATCTTATCAGCATCACTAACCCTAACACTAACATCTTCCTGGTACATTTCAACTTAAGGAGAGAACAAAATCACATATAAAATCTTATCAGCTACACAATCCTTCCTGGGGAAACCCTAACCCTAATCTTATCAGCAACCCTAACGCTCACCTTAACGCTCACCTTAACCCTAACCCTAACCCTAACCCTAACCCTAACCCTAACCCTAACCCTAACCCTAACCCTAACCCTAACCCTAACCCTAACCCTAACCTCTCTCACTCTTATCAGATACACAAAGATATTATCTTCCTAGTACATTTCAACTTAAGGAGAGAACAAAATCACATATATAATCTTATCAGCTACACAATCCTTCCTGGGGAAACCCTAACCGAAACCCTAACCCTAACCCTAACCCTAACCCTAACCCTAACCCTAACCCTAACCCTAACCCTAACCCTAACCCTAACCCTAACCCTAACCCTAACCCTAACCCTAACCTCTCTCACTCTTATCAGATACACAAAGATATTATCTTCCTAGTACATTTCAACTTAAGGAGAGAACAAAATCACATATATAATCTTATCAGCTACACAATCCTTCCTGGGGAAACCCTAACCCTAACCCTAACCCTAACCCTAACAACCCTAACCCTAACCCTAACCCTCTTATCAGATACACAAAGATATTATCTTCCTGGTACATTTCAACTTAAGGAGAGAACCAAATCACAATCCTTCCTGGGGTAACCGTAACCCTACTGCTCTCACTCTTATCAGCTGCACAATGACACTATCTTCATGGTACATTTTAACTTAAGGTGAGAACCAAATCACACTTAAAATCTTAACAGCTATACAATCCTTCCTGTGGTAACCCTTCCATCCCCCAACCCCCCTCACTATTATCAGCTATACAAAGATACTTTCTTCCTGGTACATTTCAACTTAAGGAGAGAAAAAAATCAAATATAAAATCTTTTCAGCTACACAACCCTAACCCCAACCCTAACCCTAACCCTAACCCTAACCCTAACCCTAACCCTAACCCTAACCCTAACCCTAACCCTAACCCTAACCCTAACCCTAACCCTAACCCTAACCCTAACCCTAACCCTAACCCACTCTTATCAGATACACAAAGATATTATCTTCCTGGTACATTTCAACTTAAGGAGAGAACCAAATCACAATCATTCCTGGGGTAACCGTAACCCTACTGCTCTCACTCTTATCAGCTGCACAATGACACTATCTTCATGGTACATTTCAACTTAAGGTGAGAACCAAATCACACTGAAATTCTTATTAGCAACCCTAACCCTAACCCTAAACGCTCTCACTCTTATCAGAAATACAAAGATACTATATTCCTGGAACATTTCAACTTAAAGAGAGAACCAAATCACAATGCTTCCTGGGGTAACCGTAACCCTACTGCTCTCAATCTTATCAGCTGCACAATGACACTATATTCCTGGTACATTTCAACTTAAGGTGAGAACCAAATCACACTTAAAATCTTAACAGCTACACAATCCTTCCTGGGGTAACCCTAACCCTAACCCTAACCCTAACCCTAACCCTAACCCTAACCCTAACCCTAACCCTAACCCTAACCCTAACCCTAACCCTAACCCTAACCCTAACCCTAACCCTAACCCTAACCCTAACCGCTCTCACTCTTATCAGCTATAGAAAGATACTATCTTCCTGGTACATTTCAACTTAAGGAGAGAACCAAATCACACTTAAAATCTTAACAGCTACACAATCCTTCCTGGGGTAACCCTAACCCTAACCCTAACCCTAACCCTAACCCTAACCCTAACCCTAACCCTAACCCTAACCCTAACCCTAACCCTAACCCTAACCCTAACCCTAACCCTAACCCTAACCCTAACCCTCTCACTTTTATCAGCTACACAAAGATACTTTCTTCCTGGTACATTTAAACTTAAGGAGAGAACAAAATTGCATATAAAATCTTATTAGCTACTCAATCTTTCCTGGGGAAATCCTAACCCTAACGATAACGATAACCCTAACTGCTCTCACTCTTATCAGCTATACAAAGATACTATCTTCCTGGTACATTTCAACTTAAAGAGAGAACCAAATCACACTTAAAATCTTAACAGCTATGCAATCCTTCCTGGGGTAACCCTAACCCTAACCCTAACCCTAACCCTAACCCTAACCCTAATCCTATCCCTAACCCTAACCCTAACCCTATCCCTAACCCTAACCCTAACCGCTCTCACTCTTATCAGCTATACAAATATACTATCTTCCTGGTAAATTTCAACTTAAAGAGAGAACCAAATCACAATCCTTCCTGGTGTAACCTTAACCCTACTGCTCTCACGCTTATCAGCTGCACAATGATACTATCTTCCTGGTACATTTCAACTTCAGGAGAGAACCAAATCACACTGAAAATCTTATCAGCTACACAATTCTTCCTGGGGTAACCCTAACCCTACTGCTCTCACTCTTATCAGCTACAAAAAGGTATTATCTTTCTGGTACATTTCAACTTAAGGAGAGAACCAAATCACACTGAAAATCTTATCAGCATCACTAACCCTAACCCTAACATCTTCCTGGTACATTTCAACTTAAGGAGAGAACAAAATAACATATAAAATCTTATCAGCTACACAATCCTTCCTGGGGAAACCCTAACCCTAACCCTAACCCTAACCCTAACCCTAACCCTAACCCTAACCCTAACCCTAACCCTAACCCTAACCCTAACCCTAACCCTAACCCTAACCCTAACCCTAACCCTAACCCTAACCGCTCTCACTCTTATCAGCTATACAAATATACTATCTTCCTGGTACATTTCAACTTAAAGAGAGAACCAAATCACAATCCTTCCTGGGGTAACCCTAACCTTAACCCTGCTGCACTCACGCTTATCAGCTGCACAACGATACTATCTTCCTGGTACATTTCAACTTCGGGAGAGAACCAAATCACACTGAAAATCTTATCAACTACACAATCCTTCCTGGGGTAGCCCTAACCTTACTGCTCTCACTCTTATCAGCAACACAAATGTATCATCTTTCTGGTACATTTCAACTTAAGGAGAGAACCAAATCACACTGAAAATCTTATCAGCATCACTAACCCTAACACTAACATCTTCCTGGTACATTTCAACTTAAGGAGAGAACAAAATCACATATAAAATCTTATCAGCTACACAATCCTTCCTGGGGAAACCCTAACCCTAACCCTAACCCTAATCCTAATCCTAACCCTAACCCTAACCCTAACCCTAACCCTAACCCTAACCCTAACCCTACTGCTCTCACTCTTATTAGATACACAAAGATATTATCTTCCTGGTACATTTTAACTTAAGGAGAGAACAAAATCACATATATTATCTTATCAGCTACACAATCCTTCCTGGGGAAACCCTAACCCTAACCCTAACCCTAACCCTAACCCTAACCCTAACCCTAACCCTAACCCTAACCCTAACCCTAACCCTAACCCTAACCCTAACCCTAACCCCTCTCACTATTATCAGCTATAAAAAGTTACTATCTTCCTGGTACATTTCAACTTAAGGAGAGAACCAAATCACACTTAAAATCTTAACAGCTACACAATCCTTCCTGGGGTAATCCTAACCCTAACCCTAACCCTAACCCAAACCCTAACCCAAACCCAAACCCAAACCCTAACCCTAACCCTAACCCTAACCCTAACCCTAACCCTAACCCTAACCCTAACCCTAACCCTAACCCTAACCCTAACCCTAACCCTAACCGCTCTCACTCTTATCAGCTATACAAATAAACTATCTTCCTGGTACATTTCAACTTAAAGAGAGAACCAAATCACAATCCTTCCTGGGGTAACCCTAACCTTAACCCTACTGCTCTCACGCTTATCAGCTGCACAACGATACTATCTTCCTGGTACATTTCAACTTCGGGAGAGAACCAAATCACACTGAAAATCTTATCAGCTACATAATCCTTCCTGGGGTAACCCTAACCCTACTGCTCTCACTCTTATCAGCTACACAAAGGTATAATCTTTCTGGTACATTTCAATTTAAGGAGAGAACCAACTCCCACTGAAAATCTTATCAGCATCACTAACCCTAACACTAACATCTTCCTGGTACATTTCAACTTAAGGAGAGAACAAAATCACATATAAAATCTTATCAGCTACACAATCCTACCTGGGGAAACCCTAACCCTAACCCTAACCCTAAAACTAACCCTAACCCTAACCCTAACCCTAACCCTAACCCTATCCCTAACCCTAACCCTAACCCTAACCCTAACCCTAACCCTAACCCTAACCCTAACCGCTCTCACTCGTATCGGATACACAAAGATATTATCTTCTTAGTACATTTCAACTTAAGGAGAGAACAAAATCACACATATAATCTTATCAGCTACACAATCCTTCCTGGGGAAACCCTAACCCTAACCCTAACCCTAACCCTAACCCTAACCCTAACCCTAACCCTAACCCTAACCCTAACCCTAACCCTAACCCTAACCCTAACCCTAACCCTAACCACTCTCACTCTTATCAGCTATACAAATAAACTATCTTCCTGGTACATTTCAACTTAAAGAGAGAACCAAATCACAATCCTTCCTGGGGTAACCTTAACCCTACTGCTCTCACGCTTATCAGCTGCACAACGATACTATCTTCCTGGTACATTTCAACTTCGGGAGAGAACCAAATCACACTGAAAATCTTATCAGCTACACAATCCTTCCTGGGGTAACCCTAACCCTACTGCTCTCACTCTTATCAGCTATACAAAGGTATCATCTTTCTGGTACATTTCAACTTAAGGAGAGAACCAAATCACACTGAAAATCTTATCAGCATCACTAACCCTAACACTAACATCTTCCTGGTACATTTCAACTTAAGGAGAGAACAAAATCACATATAAAATCTTATCAGCTACACAATCCTTCCTGGGGAAACCCTAACCCTAATCTTATCAGCAACCCTAACGCTCACCCTAACCCTAACCCTAACCCTAACCCTAACCCTAACCCTAACCCTAACCCTAACCCTAACCCTAACCTCTCTCACTCTTATCAGATACACAAAGATATTATCTTCCTAGTACATTTCAACTTAAGGAGAGAACAAAATCACATATATAATCTTATCAGCTACACAATCCTTCCTGGGGAAACCCTAACCCTAACCCTAACCCTAACCCTAACCCTAACCCTAACCCTAACCCTAACCCTAACCCTAACCCTAACCCTAACCCTAACCCTAACCCTTCTCACTCTTATCAGATTCACAAAGATATTATCTTCTTAGTGCATTTCAACTTAAGGAGAGAACAAAATCACATATATAATCTTATCAGCTACACAATCCTTCCTGGGGAAACCCTAACCCTAACCCTAACCCTAACCCTAACCCTAACCCTAACCCTAACCCTAACCCTAACCCTAACCCTAACCCTAACCCTAACCCTAACCCTAACCCTAACCCTAACCCTCTCACTCTTATCAGATACACAAAGATATTATCTTCCTGGTACATTTCAACTTAAGGAGAGAACCAAAACACAATCCTTCCTGGGGTAACCGTAACCCTACTGCTCTCACTCTTATCAGCTGCACAATGACACTATCTTCATGGTACATTTTAACTTAAGGTGAGAACCAAATCACACTTAAAATCTTAACAGCTATACAATCCTTCCTGTGATAACCCTTCCATCCCCCATCCCCCATCACTATTATCAGCTATACAAAGATACTTTCTTCCTGGTACATTTCAACTTAAGGAGAGAAAAAAATCAAATATAAAATCTTTTCAGCTACACAACCCTAACCCTAACCCTAACCCTAACCCTAACCCTAACCCTAACCCTAACCCTAACCCTAACCCTAACCCTAACCCTAACCCTAACCCTAACCCTAACCCTAACCCTAACCCTAACCCTAACCCACTCTTATCAGATACACAAAGATATTATCTTCCTGGTACATTTCAACTTAAGGAGAGAACCAAATCACAATCATTCCTGGGGTAACCGTAACCCTACTGCTCTCACTCTTATCAGCTGCACAATGACACTATCTTCATGGTACATTTCAACTTAAGGTGAGAACCAAATCACACTGAAATTCTTATTAGCAACCCTAACAACCCTAACCCTAAACGCTCTCACTCTTATCAGAAATACAAAGATACTATATTCCTGGTACATTTCAACTTAAAGAGAGAACCAAATCACAATGCTTCCTGGGGTAACCGTAACCCTACTGCTCTCAATCTTATCAGCTGCACAATGACACTATATTCCTGGTACATTTCAACTTAAGGTGAGAACCAAATCACACTTAAAATCTTAACAGCTACACAATCCTTCCTGGGGAAACCCTAACCCTAACCCTAACCCTAACCCTAACCCTAACCCTAACCCTAACCCTAACCCTAACCCTAACCCTAACCCTAACCCTAACCCTAACCCTAACCCTAACCCTAACCCTAACCCTAACCGCTCTCACTCTTATCAGATTCACAAAGATATTATCTTCTTAGTGCATTCCAACTTAAGGAGAGAACAAAATCACATATATAATCTTATAAGCTACACAATCCTTCCTGGGGAAACCCCCTCACCCTCACCCTCACCCTCACCCTCACCCTCACCCTCACCCTCACCCTCACCCTCACCCTCACCCTCACCCTCACCCTCACCCTCACCCTCTTATCAGATACACAAAGATACTATCTTCCTGGTACATTTTAACTTAAGGAGAGAACCAAATCACAATCCTTCCTGGGGTAACCGTAACCCTACTGCTCTCACTCTTATCAGCTGCACAATGACACTATCTTCATGGTACATTTTAACTTAAGGTAAGAACCAAATCACACTTAAAATCTTAACAGCTATACAATCCTTCCTGTGGTAACCCTTCCATCCCCCAACCCCCCGCACTATTATCAGCTATACAAAGATACTTTCTTCCTGGTACATTTCAACTTAAGGAGAGAAAAAAATCAAATATAAAATCTTTTCAGCTACACAACCCTAACCCTAACCCTAACCCTAACCCTAACCCTAACCCTAACCCTAACCCTAACCCTAACCCTAACCCTAACCCTAACCCTAACCCTAACCCTAACCCTAACCCTAACCCTAACCCACTCTTATCAGATACACAAAGATATTATCTTCCTGGTACATTTCAACTTAAGGAGAGAACCAAATCACAATCATTCCTGGGGTAACCGTAACCCTACTGCTCTCACTCTTATCAGCTGCACAATGACACTATCTTCATGGTACATTTCAACTTAAGGTGAGAACCAAATCACACTGAAATTCTTATTAGCAACCCTAACCCTAACCCTAAACGCTCTCACTCTTATCAGAAATACAAAGATACTATATTCCTGGTACATTTCAACTTAAAGAGAGAACCAAATCACAATGCTTCCTGGGGTAACCGTAACCCTACTGCTCTCAATCTTATCAGCTGCACAATGACACTATATTTCTGGTACATTTCAACTTAAGGTGAGAACCAAATCACACTTAAAATCTTAACAGCTACACAATCCTTCCTGGGGTAACCCTAACCCTAACCCTAACCCTAACCCTAACCCTAACCCTAACCCTAACCCTAACCCTAACCCTAACCCTAACCCTAACCCTAACCCTAACCCTAACCCTAACCCTAACCCTAACCCTAACCGCTCTCACTCTTATCAGATTCACAAAGATATTATCTTCTTAGTGCATTTCAACTTAAGGAGAGAACAAAATCACATATATAATCTTATCAGCTACACAATCCTTCCTGGGGAAACCCTAACCCTAACCCTAACCCTAACCCTAACCCTAACCCTAACCCTAACCCTAACCCTAACCCTAACCCTAACCCTAACCCTAACCCTAACCCTAACCCTAACCCTAACCCTCTCACTCTTATCAGATACACAAAGATATTATCTTCCTGGTACATTTCAACTTAAGGAGAGAACCAAAACACAATCCTTCCTGGGGTAACCGTAACCCTACTGCTCTCACTCTTATCAGCTGCACAATGACACTATCTTCATGGTACATTTTAACTTAAGGTGAGAACCAAATCACACTTAAAATCTTAACAGCTATACAATCCTTCCTGTGGTAACCCTTCTATCCCCCAACCCCCCTCACTATTATCAGCTATACAAAGATACTTTCTTCCTGGTACATTTCAACTTAAGGAGAGAAAAAAATCAAATATAAAATCTTTTCAGCTACACAACCCTAACCCTAACCCTAACCCTAACCCTAACCCTAACCCTAACCCTAACCCTAACCCTAACCCTAACCCTAACCCTAACCCTAACCCTAACCCTAACCCTAACCCTAACCCTAACCCTAACCCACTCTTATCAGATACACAAAGATATTATCTTCCTGGTACATTTCAACTTAA
This sequence comes from Hyla sarda, assembly GCF_029499605.1. NCBI lineage: Eukaryota > Metazoa > Chordata > Amphibia > Anura > Hylidae > Hyla > Hyla sarda. The sequence goes on from NW_026610688.1 coordinate 101,844, forward strand.
GGAGAGAACCAAATCACAATCATTCCTGGGGTAACCGTAACCCTACTGCTCTCACTCTTATCAGCTGCACAATGACACTATCTTCATGGTACATTTCAACTTAAGGTGAGAACCAAATCACACTGAAATTCTTATTAGCAACCCTAACCCTAACCCTAACCCTAAACGCTCTCACTCTTATCAGAAATACAAAGATACTATATTCCTGGAACATTTCAACTTAAAGAGAGAACCAAATCACAATGCTTCCTGGGGTAACTGTAACCCTACTGCTCTCAATCTTATCAGCTGCACAATGACACTATATTCCTGGTACATTTCAACTTAAGGTGAGAACCAAATCACACTTAAAATCTTAACAGCTACACAATCCTTCCTGGGGTAACCCTAACCCTAACCCTAACCCTAACCCTAACCCTAACCCTAACCCTAACCCTAACCCTAACCCTAACTGCTCTCACTCTTATCAGCTATAGAAAGATACTATCTTCCTGGTACATTTCAACTTAAGGAGAGAACCAAATCACACTTAAAATCTTAACAGCTACACAATCCTTCCTGGGGTAACCCTAACCCTAACCCTTACCCTTACCCTTACCCTTACCCTTACCCTAACCCTAACCCTAACCCTAACCCTAACCCTAACCCTAACCCTAACCCTAACCCTAACCCTAACCCTAACCCTCTCACTTTTATCAGCTACACAAAGATACTTTCTTCCTGGTACATTTCAACTTAAGGAGAGAACCAAATCACACTTAAAATCTTAACAGCTACTCAATCTTTCCTGGGGAAACCCTAACCCTAACGATAACGATAACCCTAACGATAACGATAACCCTAACTGCTCTATCTCTTATCAGCTATACAAAGATACTATCTTCCTGGTACATTTCAACTTAAAGAGAGAACCAAATCACACTTAAAATCTTAACAGCTATGCAATCCTTCCTGGGGTAACCCTAACCCTAACCCTAACCCTAACCCTAACCCTAACCCTAACCGCTCTCACTCTTATCAGCTATACAAATATACTATCTTCCTGGTAAATTTCAACTTAAAGAGAGAACCAAATCACAATCCTTCCTGGGGTAACCTTAACTCTACTGCTCTCACGCTTATCAGCTGCACAATGATACTATCTTCCTGGTACATTTCAACTTCAGGACAGAACCAAATCACACTGAAAATCTTATCAGCTACACAATCCTTCCTGGGGTAACCCTAACCCTACTGCTCTCACTCTTATCAGCTACACAAAGGTATTATCTTTCTGGTACATTTCAACTTAAGGAGAGAACCAAATCACACTGAAAATCTTATCAGCATCACTAACCCTAACCCTAACATCTTCCTGGTACATTTCAACTTAAGGAGAGAACAAAATAACATATAAAATCTTATCAGCTACACAATCCTTCCTGGGGAAACCCTAACCCTAACCCTAACCCTAACCCTAACCCTAACCCTAACCCTAACCCTAACCCTAACCTTAACCGCTCTCACTCTTATCAGATACACAAAGATATTATCTTCCTAGTACATTTCAACTTAAGAAGAGAACAAAATCACATATGTAATCTTATCAGCTACACAATCCTTCCTGGGGAAACCCTAACCCTAACCCTAACCCTAACCCTAACCCTAACCCTAACCCTAACCCTAACCCTAACCCTAACCCTAACCCTAACCCTAACCCTAACCCTAACCCTAACCCTTTCACTTTTATCAGCTACACAAAGATACTTTCTTCCTGGTACATTTAAACTTAAGGAGAGAACAAAATTGCATATAAAATCTTATCAGCTACTCAATCCATCCTGGGAAAACCCTAACCCTAACCCTAACCCTAACCCTAACCCTAACCCTTTCACAATTTTCAGCTACACAAAGATACTTTCTTCCTGGTACATTTAAACTTAAAGGAGAGAACAAAATTGCATATAAAATCTTATCAGCTACTCAATCTTTCCTGGGGAAACCCTAACCCTAACCATATCCCGAACCCTAACCCTAACCCTAACCCTAACCCTAACCCTAACCCTAACCCTAACCCTAACCCTAACCCTAACCCTAACCCTAACCCTAACCCTAACCCTAACCTTAACCGCTCTCACTCTTATCAGATACACAAAGATATTATCTTCCTGGTACATTTCAACTTAAGGAGAAAACAAAATCACATATATAATCTTATCGGCTACACAATCCTTCCTGGGGAAACCCTAACCCAACCCCTAACCCTATGCCTAACCCTATGCCTAACCCTAACCCAACCCTAACCCTCTCATTTTTATCAGCTACACAAAGATACTATCTTCCTGGTACATTTCAACTTAAGGAGAGAACAAAATTGCATATAAAATCTTATTAGCTACTCAATCTTTCCTGGGGAAACCCTAACGATAATGATAACCCTAACCCTAACTGCTCTCACTCTTATCAGCTATACAAAGATACTATCTTCCTGGTACATTTCAACTTAAAGAGAGAACCAAATCACAATCCTTCCTGGGGTTACCCTAACCCTACTGCTCTCACTCTTATCAGCTACACAAAGGTAATATCTTCCTGGTTCATTTCAAGTTAAGGAGAAAACCAAATCACACTTAAAATCTTAACAGCCATACAATCCTTCCTGGGGTAACCCTTCCACCCCCCTCACTATTATCAGCTATACAAAGATACTTTCTTAATGGTACATTTCAACTTAAGGAGAGATCAAAATCAAATATAAAATCTTTTCAGCTACACAACCCTAACCCTAACCCTACTGCTCTCACTCTTATCAGATACACAAAGATATTATCTTCCTGGTACATTTCAACTTAAGGAGAGAACAAAATCACATATATAATCTTATCAGCTACACAATCCTTCCTGGGGAAACCCTAACCCTAACCCTAACCCTAACCCTAACCCTAACCCTAACCCTAACCCTAACCCTAACCCTAACCCTAACCCTAACCCTAACCCTAACCCTAACCCTAACCCAACCCCAACCCCAACCCCTCTCACTATTATCAGCTATACAAAGATACTTTCTTCCTGGTACATTTCAACTTAAGGAGAGAAGAAAATCACATATAAAATCTTATCAGCTACACAATCCTTCCTGGGGAAACCCTAACCCTAACCCTAACCCTAACCCTAACCCTAACCCTAACCCTAACCCTAACCCTAACCCTAACCCTAACCCTAACCCTAACCCTAACCCTAACCCTAACCCTAACCCTAACCCTATCACTTTTATCAGCTACACAAAGATACTTTCTTCCTGGTACATTTAAACTTAAGGAGAGAACCAAATCACACTTAAAATTTTAACAGCTACACAATCCTTCCTGGGGTAACCCTAATCCTAACCCGAACCCGAACCCGCACCCGCACCCGCACCCTAACCCTAACCCTAACCCTAACCCTAACCCTAACCCTAACCCTAACCCTAACCCTAACCCTAACCCTCTCACTTTTATCAGCTACACAAAGATACTATCTTCCTGGTACATTTAAACTTAAGGAGAGAACAAAATCGCATATGTAATCTTATCATCTACTCAATCCTTCCTGGGAAAACCCTAACCCTAACCCTAACCCTAACCCTAACCCTAACCCTAACCCTAACCCTAACCCTAACCCTAACCCTAACCCTAACCCTAACCCTAACCCTAACCCTAACCCTATCACTTTTATCAGCTACACAAAGATACTTTCTTCCTGGTACATTTAAACTTAAGGAGAGAACCAAATCACACTTAAAATTTTAACAGCTACACAATCCTTCCTGGGGTAACCCTAATCCTAACCCGAACCCGAACCCGAACCCGAACCCGAACCCGAACCCGAACCCGAACCCGAACCCGAACCCGAACCCGCACCCTAACCCTAACCCTAACCCTAACCCTAACCCTAACCCTAACCCTAACCCTCTCACTTTTATCAGCTACACAAAGATACTATCTTCCTGGTACATTTAAACTTAAGGAGAGAACAAAATCGCATATGTAATCTTATCATCTACTCAATCCTTCCTGGGAAAACCCTAACCCTAACCCTAACCCTAACCCTAACCCTAACCCTAACCCTAACCCTAACCCTAACCCTAACCCTAACCCTAACCCTAACCCTAACCCTCTCACTTTTATCAGCTACACAAAGAAACTATCTTCCTGGTACATTTAAACTTAAGGAGAGAATAAAATTGCATATGTAATCTTATCAGCTACTCAATCCTTCCTGGGGAAACCCTAACCCTAACCCTAACCCTAACCCTAACCCTAACCCTAACCCTAACCCTAACCCTAACCCTAACCCTAACCCTAACCCTAACCCTAACCCTAACCCTAACCCTAACCCCTCTCACTATTATCAGCTATACAAAGATACTATCTTCCTGGTACATTTCAACTTAAGGAGAGAACCAAATCACACTTAAAATCTTATCAGCAACCCCAACCCCAAACGCTCTCACTCTTATCAGCAATACAAATATATTATCTTCCTGGTACATTTCAACTTAAAGAGAGAACAAAATCACATATATTATCTCATCAGCTACACAATACTTTCTTTGGAAACCCTAACCCTAATCTTATCAGCATCCCTAACCCTAAAACCCTAAAACCCTAAAACCCTAAAACCCTAAAACCCTAAAACCCTAAAACCCTAAAACCCTAAAACCCTAAAACCCTAAAACCCTCACTATTATCAGCTATACAAAGATACTTTCTTCCTGGTACATTTCAACTTAAGGAGAGAACAAAATCAAATATAAAATCTTTTCAGCTACACAATCCTTCCTGGGGAAACCCTAAACCTAACCTAACCCTAACCTAACCCTAATCTTATCAGCAACCCTAACCCTAACCCTAACCCTAACCCTAACCCTAACCCTAACCCTAACCCTCTCACTTTTCTCAGCTACACAAAGATACTATCTTCCTGGTACAATTAAACTTAAGGAGAGAACAAAATCGCATATGTAATCTTATCAGCTACTCAATCCTTCCTGGGGAAACCCTAACCCTAACCCTAACCCTAACCCTAACCCTAACCCTAACCCTAACCCTAACCCTAACCCTAACCCTAACCCTAACCCTAACCCTAACCCTCTCACTTTTATCAGCTACACAAAGATACTATCTTCCTGGTACATTTAAACATAAGGAGAGAACAAAATCGCATATGTAATCTTATCAGCTACTCAATCCTTCCTGGGAAAACCCTAACCCTAACCCTAACCCTAACCCTAACCCTAACCCTAACCCTAACCCTAACCCTAACCCTAACCCTAACCCTAACCCTAACCCTAACCCTAACCCTCTCACTATTATCAGCTATACAAAGATGCTTTCTTCTTGGTACATTTCAACTTAAGGAGAGAACAAAATTAAATATAAAATCTTTTCAGCTACACAATCCTTCCTGGGGTAACCCTAATCCTAACCAGAACCCTAACCCTAACCCTAACCCTAACCCTAACCCTAACCCTAACCCTAACCCTAACCCTAACCCTAACCCTAACCCTAACCCTAACCCTAACCCTAACCCTAACCCTCTCACTTTTATCAGCTACACAAAGATACTATCTTCCGGGTACATTTAAACTTAAGGAGAGAACAAAATTGCATATGTAATCTTATCAGCTACTCAATCCTTCCTGAGGAAACCCTAACAACCCTAACCCTAACCCTCTCACTTTTATCAGCTACACAAAGAAACTATCTTCCTGGTACATTTAAACTTAAGGAGAGAACAAAATTGCATATGTAATCTTATCAGCTACTCAATCCTTCCTGGGGAAACCCTAACCCTAACCCTAACCCTAACCCTAACCCTAACCCTAACCCTAACCCTAACCCTAACCCTAACCCTAACCCTAACCCTAACCCCTCTCACTATTATCAGCTATACAAAGATACTTTCTTCCTGGTACCTTTCAATTTAAGGAGAGAACTAAATCAAATATAAAATCTTTTCAGCTACACAATCCTTCCTGGGGAAACCCTAACCCTAACCCTAACCCTAACCCTAACCCTAACCCTAACCCTAACCCTAACCCTAACCCTAACCCTAACCCTAACCCTAACCCTAACCCTAACCCTAACCCTAACCCTAACCCTCTCACTTTTATCAGCTACACAAAGATTCTATCTTCCTGGTACATTTAAACTTAAGGAGAGAACAAAATCGCATATGGAATCTTATCAGCTACTCAATCCTTCCTGGGGAAACCCTAACCCTAACCCTAACCCTAACCCTAACCCTAACCCTAACCCTAACCCTAACCCTAACCCTAACCCTAACCCTAACCCTAACCCTAACCCTAACCCCTCTCACTATTATCAGCTATACAAAGATACTTTCTTCCTGGTACATTTCAACTTAAGGAGAGAACAAAATCAAATATAAAAAATTTTCAGCTACACAATCCTTCCTGGGGAAACCCTAACCCTAACCCTAACCCTAACCCTAACCCTAACCCTAACCCTAACCCTAACCCTAACCCTAACCCTAACCCTAACCCTAACCCTAACCCTAACCCTAACCCTCTCACTTTTATCAGCTACACAAAGATAATATTTTCCTGGTACATTTAAACTTAAGGAGAGAACAAAATCACACTTAAAATCTTAACAGCTACACAATCTTTCCTGGGGTAACCCTAACCCTAACCCTAACCCTAACCCTAACCCTAACCCTAACCCTAACCCTAACCCTAACCCTAACCCTAACCCTAACCGCTCTCACTCTTATCAGATACACAAAGATATTATCTTCTTAGTACATTTCAACTTAAGGAGAGAACAAAATCACATATTTAATCTTATCAGCTCCTCAATCCTTCCTGGGGAAACCCTAACCCTAACCCTAACCCTAACCCTTACCGTAACCCTAACCCTAACCCTAACCCTAACCCTAACCCTAACCCTAACCCTAACCCTAACCCTAACCCTAACCCTAACCCTATCACTTTTATCAGCTACACAAAGATACTTTCTTCCTGGTACATTTAAACTTAAGGAGAGAACCAAATCACACTTAAAATCTTAACAGCTACACAATCCTTCCTGGGGTAACCCTAACCCTAACCCTAACCCTAACCCTAACCCTAACCCTAACCCTAACCCTAACCCTAACCCTAACCCTAACCCTAACCCTAACCCTAACCCTAACCCTAACCCTAACCCTAACCCGCTCACTTTTATCAGCTATACAAAGATATTATCTTCCTGGTACATTTCAACTTAAGGAGACAACCAAATCACACTTAAAATCTTATCAGCTACACAATCCCTCCTTGGGAAATCCTACCCCTACTCCTCATATCAGATACACAAAGATACTATCTTCCTGGTACATTTCAAGTTAAGCAGAGAACAAAATAGCACTTGAAATCTTATCAGCTACACAACCCTAACACTACTGCCCTCATATATATTTATTCTTGAGAAGATAGGAAAAACACTAATAATTTGATAGGCTAGGTATAATACATCCATTATTCTTCATTGGGAAAAAAAATAAACATTAACCGGTAATACAATACCTAACATGATGACTTGAAACATATAAAAGATACTATATTCCTGAGACATTTCAACTTAAGGAGAGAACCAAATCACTCTGTAAATTTTATCAGCTACACAATCCTTCCGGACCTGGACCCTGACCCTACTGCTCTCACTCTTAAACATTTCTTCTTAATGAGAGCATCAAAAGACAAGAAAAATCTTGTAGACAAAGCAATGCTTCATTGAAAAAATATATATTTGGAAACCAAAACATGCATAGGACTACTTTATCTCTCATATATATTTATTCTTGAGAAGATAGGAAAAAACACAAATAATTTGATATGCTGTATAATACGTCCATGATTCCTCATTGGGAAAAAAAATTCACCTTAACCCTAACTAGTAATACAATAGACATGTGCAATTTGTTTCGTAAAACGAATTTTCCCATTTTGGGATGTTCGTTCCGAAAAGAATGCACGGAAAAAAAAATCCCAAAATCCCAAAAAAGCACACGAATATGAATATACAGTTAACGAATGCATTCGTTAACTAACGCATAACAAATATGCATGCTAATGAACAACGAATACATTCGTTATCAGTATACCAAATGTCGGGGCCATGCATCAACTGCTATCCGGCAGCGCATAATGCTTAAGCTGCTGCCGGATAGCAGTTGAAGCAGCCCAGGCAGGTTCACTCACCTTTCCGTGCTGCTCCGGGCCTTCCTCCGGTGTTTCCTGGGCTGGTCTGGGGCCTGCATACAGGTCTCCCTCTGACTTTGTCATGACGACTCCGTCCCGTCATCCAATAGGAACGGCTTGCGCAACGACGTGATAACGTCGCTACGGAGGCCCAGTAAGGCCTTGCGGCAGACAGCGAAGGACCGGAGAAGACCAGGAGAGCCCAGCAGAGGCCCGGGGACATCATCGAGAGCAGCGGGGACAGGTGAGTAGGACTTTACTTTTTTACATTGCACAAATCCCTCAACATAAGAATTACCATCGCATGTTGAGGGATCACTAGACATGTGCAGAACCAAAAATCAGAATTAACAAATGCATCCGAAAATGAAAAAAAATTTCGCGGATGCATTTGAAAACCGAATATGATGAATGCACAGCATTCCGAATATTCACAGAATCGAAAATGTAAAAAAAACGAAAACAAACAAAACGAAAAAAACTAAATTTTTGGTTCTGCACATGTCTATAATACAATACTTAACATGTTGACTTGAAACATATCAAAGATACTATCTTTCTGGTAGACATGTGCAGAACCAAAAATTTAGTTTTTTCGTTTAGTTGTTTTTTTTTTTTTGTTTTTTTTTCCGTTCTGTGAATATTCGGAATGCTGTGCATTCGTCATATTCAGTTTTCAGATGCATCCGCGAAAATGTTTCACGTTTTTGGATGCATTCGTTTGAAAAACGGATGCATTCGTTAATACTGATTTTTGGTTCTGCACATGTCTAGTGATCCCTCAACATACGATGGTAATTCGTATGTTGAGGGATTCGTGCAATGTAAACAAAGTAAAGTCCTACTCACCTGTCCCCGCTGCTCCCGATGGTGTCCCTGGGCCTCCGCTGGGCTCTCCTGGTCTTCTCCGGTCCTCCGTTGTCTGCCGCAAGGCCTTACTGGGCCTCCGTAGCGACGTCATCACGTCGTTGCCGCACGCCGTTCCTATTGGATGACGGGACGATGTCAGAGGGAGACCGGTATGAAGGCCCCGGACCAGCCCAGGACCCACCGGAGGAAGGCCAGAAGCAGCGCGGAAAGGTGAGTGAACCTGCCCGGGCTGCTTCAACTGCTATCTGGCAGCAGCTTAAGCATTATGCGCTGTCGGATAGCAGTTGATGTATGGCCCCGACATTCGGTATACTGATAACGAATGCATTCGTTGTTCGTTAACATGCATATTCGTTATGCGTTAGTTAACGAATTCATTAGTTAACTGTATATTCGCATTCGTGTGCTTTTTCGGGATTTTGTCATTTTTTTTCTCGTGCATTTTTTTCGTAACGAACATCCTAAAACGGGAAAATTCATTTTACATTTTACATTTTACGAAACGAATTGCACATGTCTACTTCCTGGTACATTTCAACTTAAGGAGAGAACCAAATCACAATTAAAATCTTATCAAATACACAATGCTTCCTGGGGAAACGCTAACCCTACTGCTCTCACTCTTATCAGCTACACAAAGATACTGGCCCTCATTTACTTAGAAAATTGGGTTGTTAGTCTATCTTGCTTTCTTACCCGACTGCTTTTTATTATTATGTCACATCCTGTTTGTCGCACGTGGGTTTTGTTGGTTTTGGTTTCCAACTCCTCTGAGTTGTCGGGAAAAAATCCACAATAACAACATATTTGGGTGGGAAACCTTTATAAATACGTTGGAAAGATCAGAAATGTCAGGTTACACCCCTTTTTCAGGTTTGGGAGAACCCACATTGAGAAAAAATGTTGCATCATGTCGCATACAAAGAAGCACCAAAAAAAAAAAACACAAAAAAAGTTGAGCTTAGAATAGTAAAGGAGGGCCACTATCTTCCTGGTACATTTCAACTTAAGGAGAGAACCAAATCACACTTGAAATCTTATCAGCTTCACAACTAGAGATGAGCGAACTTTTCAAAAATTAGATTCGGCCAATTCGCCGAATTTCCCGGAAAAGTTTGTTTCGATCCAATTTTTTTTGCGACAAATCTATTTAAAAAAAGGCTATTTCTAGCCTACATACAGCCTCTATAAGGGTATAGAACACTTTGCTGTGTTCTAAAACGCATATGGAGTGTGCTGGGTTAGTGAAATAATACTGTTATTCAGAATAAAATGCAGATTACCGGCATCGCTTTTAGAATCACTGCCGCACAGCAGCACAATGACAGAGCCTGGTGGTGGCATCAATGTCAGGAGACCATATAGTGACTGAATGACAGCGTGGAGGTGTTGGCAGCATGAGGAGACCATTTAGTGGCTGAATGGCTCAGCGTTGAGGTGTTGGCAGCATGAGGACACCATATAGTGGCTGAATGACACAGCTTGGATGAGGCTGAAGCATGAGGACACCATATAGTGGCTCAATGACACAGAATGGAGGTGTTGGCAGCATGAGGACACCATATAGTGGCTGAATGGCACAGCGTGGAGGTGTTGGCCGCATGAGGACACCATATAGTGGCTGAATGACACAGCTTGGATGAGGCTGAAGCATGAGGACACCATATAGTGGCTCAATGACACAGAATGGAGGTGTTGGCAGCATGAGGACACCATATAGTGGCTGAATGGCACAGTGTGGAGGTGTTGGCAGCATGAGGACACCATATAGTGGCTCAATGACACAGAATGGAGGTGTTGGCAGCATGAGGACACCATATAGTGGCTGAATGGCACAGTGTGGAGGTGTTGGCAGCATGAGGACACCATATAGTGGCTCAATGACACAGAATGGAGGTGTTGGCAGCATGAGGACACCATATAGTGGCTGAATGGCACAGTGTGGAGGTGTTGGCAGCACGAGGACACCATATAGTGGCTGAATGACACAGCTTGGATGAAGCTGAAGCATGAGGACACCATATAGTGGCTGAATGACACAGCATGGAGGTGTTGTCAGCATGAGGAGACCATATAGTGGCTTAAAGACACAGCATGGATATGTTGGCAGCATGAGGACACCATATAGTGACTGAATGACACAGCATGGACATGTTGGCAGCATGAGGACACCATATAGTGGCTGAATGACACAGCATGGAGGTGTTGGCAGCATGAAGAGACCATATAGTGGATGAATGGCACAGTCCGGAGTTGCCAGCAGCATGAGTAGGCACTAGGCCTTCACAATCCCTAAGATGAATTAAGAAATTTAAACCGAAGATTTTGGATAGCGGGTGCTACCTATGAGAAAATTTGAAATTCCCAGACCCAGGCCCAACAGCGGCATCAGTAACCCATATATTGCATGAATGACACAGCCTGGCGTTGGCTGATGCACGAGTACACACCAGGGCTTCACAATCCCTCCAAAAAAACACCACAATTTTAGACATTTTTGAGAAAGGTTTTGGATAGCGGGTGCTACCTATGAGAAAATTTTAAATTACCAGACCCAGGCCCCACAGCGGCATCAGTAACCCATATATTGCCTGAATGACACAGCCTGGAGTTGGCTGATGCACGAGTACACACCAGGGCTTCACAATCCCTCCAAAAAAACACCACAATTTTAGAAATTTTTGAAAAAGATTTGTGCTACCCATGAGAAAATTAGAAATTAACAGACCCAGGCCCAGCAGCGCCATCATTTTTTTATTTGAGATTTAAAACAACCTTTGCATGTCCCGGAACCCCAGCGTGTGGGTACGAAGGACCAAATCTAAAAAGCCCCCACAGGGTTCATGTGGCCGTGAGATTTAGGCGAAACGTCTCCATTGCCCTGACCGGCCATTGTTTGTTTGAAAATGTGTTTAATAACCCCATACACTGCACCATAAATGTTGAAATTTTAATTAAGCATGTATGTGTGTATTTCAAAAATCCTAAAATTAAAGGCCCAAGCCCAGAAGCATCAGGAAGTCAAGTACTTCCTGAAAGACACAGGAGCAGGTAGGAGTAGGCATCAGCAGTACCCAAGAGGCTTTAATAACCCCTTACATTGCACGATCACTCGCGAGATCGAGCAATAACAGGTGTGTTATGCCCTCAGATGTCCGGGGCTGCACGCGCGCTACACTGAACGGACGAGCGTGTGTCTATCTTTCACCGACAGGTGCGGGTAACCCGCCGAACCCCCTTTGCGATAGGGATCAGGGATTGCAATTATTTGCCAGGAAAGAAGAATCACAACTAAGCGCCGGTCATAAGCTCAGGTTCATTAAGTCCCTGCCCTTTGTACACACCGCATGTCTCTACTACCGATTGGATGGTTTAGTGAGGTCCTCGGATCGGCCCCGGCGGGGCAGGAGAAGGCCCTAGCAGAGCGCCGAGAATTTAAAGATTATTGTTGAAATTAGCATTAAGCATTTATTAGCTACTGCTAAACTTCCAAAAATGTAAGGCCCAAGGCCTGAGGCATCAGGGAGGCAATTATTTCCTGAAAGACACAGAATGAGCCAGGAGCAGTCATTCGCAGTACCCAAGAGGGTTTCATAACCAACCCCTTACATTTAAAGATCAATGTTGAAATTAGCATTAAGCATGTATTTAGCTACTGCAAAGCATCCAAAAATTGAAGGTCCAAGGCCTGAGGCATCAGGGAGGCAAGTAGTTCCCGAAAGGTACAGAATGAGTCAGGAGCAGTCATTCGCAGTACCCAAGAGGATTTCATAACCATCTTCTTACATTTAAAAGTCAATGTTGAAATTTGCGTTAAGCATGTATTTGGCTACTGCTAAACATCCAAAAATTGAAGGCCCAAGGCCTGAGGGCAGGGAGGCAAGTAGTTCCTGAAAGACACAGAATGAGTATGGAGCAGGCATTCGCAGTACCCAAGAGGGTTTCATAACCCCTTACATTTAAAGATCAATGTTGACATTTGCATTAAAGGAGTAGTCCAACGGTGAAAAATTTTATACAGTTAGCAACAGTTTTAAAAGTTATATAACTCTGCAATATACTTACTTAAAGAAGTGGAACGGAAAGTAGCTTTTTACCTGGTTTTCCTCTGGACAGGAAGTGCTGCATAATTCAGCATGTCGACCCACGCATTCTCTTCACCCGCGGCAATTTTGAGGTCGGCTTGTCATTTCTCTCTGCTCTGCTGCCCGGCCCATTCATTATACCCTCTCCTCCACAATGCAGATTGGCTCTGTAGTCAGAGCCAATCACTGATGATTTGCTGCGCAAGCGCAGCATACTCTAACCTCTGAAAAATTCTGACCGCAGAGCCCGAGGTCTGCAGGAGATAAGCCACGCCCCCCCCCCGGAGGATGGAGAGTGCAGCTCTTCATAATACAAGAAGACAGTGCAGGGGGAGAATGAGGACTTACACCAGTGGTCCTCAACCTGCGGACCTCCAGATGTTGCCAAACTACAACTCCCAGCATGCCTGCTAGGAGTTGTAGTTTTGCAACATCTGGAGGTCCGCAGGTTGAAGACCACTGACGTACACAGCTCCTTCACTCCCCTGCTCTGTGTTTTCCCCGTGAAAACTTGAAACCTCCCTGTGATGAATGAGGTCGTGTGTAGACAGAGCTGGGGGAGGGGCTGTGTCCGTCCTCATTCTCCCCCTGCACTGTCTTCTGCAGTAAAAAAAATCCAACCCATGGCTGCTCTGTGTGTCCTATGTAGACAGAGCAGGGGAGGGAAGGAGCTGTGTAAGTCAGTGGTCTTCAACCTGTGGACCTTCAGATGTTGCAAAACTACAACTCCTAGCAGGCATGCTGGGAGTTGTAGTTTGGCAACATCTGGAGGTCCACAGGTTGAGGACCACTGGTGTAAGTCCTCTTTCTCCCCCTGCATATTATGCATCTTGTATTATACATCTTCTAGTATCTTTTTATGTCAGGCTAGTGCAGCTAGCCTGACTTGTAATGAATGGGCGTATATACAAGATCGGTCGGCATGTGTGGGCTGTGATTGGTGAGCATTAGGAAGGGCAATGACTTAGCATAGTAGGTCGTGTTAGAGGACAGCTTGGGGGCGTTTTTTTATTGTATGGGGGCGTACATTATGTTTTGTACTTGGGAGGAAGTCGGCTGTGTGAGAGTGAAAAGGATCATGGGAGCTGAGCTCCATAACCAGGAAGTACAGGGATTTTCACTGCAGCATATCTCACAAATGGGAGCGGTCAGACAAATAATGAAAAGTGCTGTGTGATGATGGAGGCAAGGTCTACATTGTGGCAGGTACTTCATTTCGTTTTTTTCACTATTGGATATCTCCTTTAAGCATATATTTAGCTACTGCTAAACATCCAAAAATTAAAGGCCCAAGGCCAGAAGCATCAGTGAGGCAAGTAGTTCCTGAAAGACACAGGATGAGCAAGGAGCAGGCAATCGCAGTACCCAAGAGGGTTTCCTAACCAACCCCTTACATTTAACGAAGAATGTATTTAGCTACTGCTAAACATTCAAAAATTAAAGGCCCAAGGCAAGAAACCTCAGTGAGGCAAGTAGTTCCTGAAAGACACAGGAGGAGCAAGAAGCAGGCAATCGCAGTACCAAAGAGGGTTCCATAACCCTAATTGATAACCCAAGAGGGTTTCATAACCTACCATAATTGGGAAATGTTGGTGTAGCAGCTTGGTCAATCTACTCTGAGGCATCTGGCATTGGTGGCTGGAAATCCTGGCTGATCCATCCCTGATTCATCTTGACAAACGTCAGTCTCTCCACATTTTTGGTGGACAGACGAGTTCGCCTTGGGGTGACTATGGCCCAAACCGCACTAAACACCCGCTCTGATGGCACACTACTGGCCGGGCAGGACAGCTATTCCAGGGCAAACTCTGCTAGTTGTGGCCATAAATCAAGTTTGGCTGCCCAGAAGTCCAGCGGATCTTCAATGGTTGTTGGCATGGCCATGTCAAGGTATGCCAGCACCTGCTGGTTCAGGTCCTGCTCCATGTCTACCTGCTGCTGATGAGTTGCTTCACTATGCGGGTGAAGAAAGCTACTCATCAGCAACTGTAGACTCAGGCTGCTGCTGATTGAGCTGGTACTGCTCCTCCTCCCACCACTCCACTCCCCAGCAGCCATGGCAGTGGAAGGTGAGCGCAGAGGGCCCCCCGAGTCAGACCTGCGACCATGGACCATGGTGGATGGACCATGTGGCCGATAGGCATCAGCCAACTGACTACGTAGAATGTCTCTGTAGTAGGTCAGTTTGTCCTCCCTCTCAGTGGGTGTAAAAAAGGCCCCCATTTTGGGACGGTAGCGAGGGTCTAATAAGGTGGAGATCTAGAAGTCATCCCGCTGACGAATTTTGACAATTAGGGGGTCACTACGCAAGCAACTGAGCATGCATCGTGCCATTTGCGCCAGTGACTCGGAGGGACTACCTGCCTCCATCTCCACTGCATACTGCCACGGTGTGTCTGGGTCCTCTTTCTCAACTTCCTCATAACCCTCAAGCTCCTCATACTCCTCCTCTCCTGTCCGAAGACTAGAAACACCGGCCATCTCATACAACCTAAACTGTGCTCTGCTCTGCCCTTCATCATCCTCCTCCTTCAGTTCAGCCCCCACAGGGCTCATGTAGCCTTGAGATGTAGGCACAACATCTCCATTGCCGTGACCAGCCATGGTTTCAATCATTTGTTGTAGGAAATGTAGGAGTGGAATTACGTCGTTCATGGCTTAATCCAGGCGACTCACAAATAATGTGGCTTCCTCAAAGGGCCTCAGCAAAAGGCAGGTGTCACGTATGAGCTGCCACTGGTTCACATTGAAGTTACACAGGGGAGTAGTCCTATCTGCTTGGATCATCAAGAAATCTGTGATGGCTTTTCTTTGTTCGTATAGTCTGTCCAACATATGGAGGGTGGAATTCCAACATGTGGCAACGTCACAAATAAGACTATGTTGTGGGATACCTTTCTGACGCTGCAACTCAAGGAAGGTGTGCTTGGCGGTGTACGAGTGGCTGAAGTGCATGCACAGTTTCCTTGCCATTTTCAGGATGTTTTGCAAATGGGGTGAAGACTTGAGGAAGTTCTTGATAACCAGATTCAACACATGTGCCATGCAGGGTGCATGTTTCATACTTCCTTGTCGCAGCGCGGACACGATGTTCTTCCCGTTGTCTCTCACCATGGTTCCCATTTCCAGATTTCGTGGAGTAAGCCATACTCGGATTTTTTTACAAATAAACTTTAGCAGTTCCTCCCCTGTGTGACTCTGTTCGCCAAGGCAAACCATGTGAAGAACAGCTTGACACCGCCGTGCCCTACACACATGGTACGATGAATGGCCACCGAGATTTGGACATGCAGTGGAGGCCGAGGACGCGGTGGAGCATGAGGAGGCAGCGTCGCACACTGTAACAGGACCAACTGCCTGTGAGCGAGAGCGTGGAGGAGGAAGCGGTGTGACCTGTCCAAGTTGCTGTTGTGGCTGTGCAGGAACGACATTTAACAAGTGAGACGTAAAAGACAAGTATTGTCCCTGCCCGTAGTTACAGCTCCACACGTCGGCGCTGCCGTGCAGTTTTGAACACACCGACAGGCTCAAGGACTGGCCCACCTTCTCTTGTACAAAACTTATGCAGGGCTGGTACTGCCTTCTTTACAAAGAAATGACGGCTTGGGACTCTCCACCTTGGCTCGGCACAAGCCATCAATTCTCTGAAAGGGGCAGAGTCCACCACTTGAAAAGGGAGGGACTGCAACACCAGCAATCTGGACAGGAGCACATTCAACTTCTGCGCCGTTGGATGAGTGGGCGCATACTGTTGTCTTTTGGACATGGCTTTGAAGATGGATTGTTGGCGAAATGGCTGACTAAAAGCGGGAGAAGCAGGAGCGACAGAAGGAGGGTTTGACACACAGCTCCCTTCGGCTGAGGTGGTGGAGCCTTGGCTGGATGAAGGAGGGAGCGGATGGCCACTGGGTGATGCAGCAGGCTGGACCACTACATTGGAGCCACGGTTCTCCCAGGCCACTTTATGTTGCCGACATTGGGACCCTAGCCACGCTTCACCTTCTGCTGACAGATCTTGCATGTGGCTACGTGAACCTCCTCCGGATGCCTTATGAAAAACTTCCACACCGCCGAGTAGCTGATTTTCCCACCAGCAGTCCGCACTAATTGACTGCTACTGGCGCCGTCTCCAGGAACCCCTGTTCCACTACCTGCCGGAAAGGTAGGCTGCCGCGAAGCAGGTGGTCTCCCCCGGGCACGTTTGGCTCCTGAATTTCCACTACTGCCACCACGCTGGCTGCCAACCGTGCTACCGCCTTGCTGCCTCAAGGGAAACCTGCAACTCTCTTCTCCCGATGATTATGAAGCCCCTTCTGCACCTGGCTCCCAAATGCGATCGGCTTCATCATCATCAACAGTTGTGTGCACGTCACTGATGTCCTCCTCAGGTTCCCCAACAGTGTCTGCTTCAGGACCCTGAACACTTGCAACACTGCCTCCCATGTCACTCGCCGCATCACTACTTGGCCGCCTAGCGGAGCAAGCGGCGCATGTCTCCTCCACTTCTTGGCTGTCCAGTAGCTGCTGACTGTCCTCTATTGGATCGTCCTCAGTAAATAGTGGAGCTGAACCCACAGCATAAGATACTTCTTTAGGAAAGGGAACAGCATAGGACAAAGGCAATGGGAGGACAAGGACTGCTCCCGGGCCATGCCAACTAAGGGTTGTGTCTGAGGAACCCGCCAACTGTTGACTGGGGGCGTCAGATGTCACTTGTGATTATGTGGATGAGCTTGTTAACCAATCGACGACGGCAGATGGGTTGGTGGTGGAGACACGACCGCTGGCTGATAACGGGAGCTCAGGCCTCTCGCTGTGACTCCTGCTGCCACTCGCCCCAAGTCTGCTGCCAACACTGCCTGAAGTATTTAGGCCTCTGCCACTCCTCTGTGCATGTCCTGGCACTTCTCTACCTGACATACTTAGTGTGTTTATGAGGGTATTACAATACGCTACACTACTATTTAAACAGTATTTGTCTAGAACAGCAGCAGGTGATTACTTATGGCTGTCCTTGAACAGTATGTAGGCCCTTGACAGATTAACAGGTACTAGATGGTACAATACTTGGATGTACCTATGCGGTATGCACTGATGAGGGCAGTAATATGCGTAACTATTAGCAGAAAAAAATGTTTTTGTAAAACACCAGCCGGTGGATACTATTGTTTGGACTTTGACGGTATGGAGTACCTTGACAGCTTAAGAGGTACTAAATGGTACAATACTTGCATGTACCTATGCGGTATGCACTGATGAGGGCAGTTATATATGCGTAACTATACGCAGAAAAAACTGTTTAAAAAAAAAAAAAAAGCTGGTGAATAGTATTGTTTGGACTTGCACAGTATGTAGCCAGTCCCTTGACAGATTAACAGGTACAAAATGGTGCAAATGCACTACAGTCCACTGAACAATCACGTATTTCTGAACAGCAACAGAACCCAACAGTGCAGCACCACAAAAAAAAATCCAGGGATTAAACCCTAAATTGCACTCTGTCACACAATTCTGAGCAGCAGAAGTTTTGTGGAGCAAACGAAAATAAACTCAATTGGGCTTAACAAGGAGGAGATAAGATGCTTCCGAAAGTTCAGGCAGCTTGGAGATCTGTATGAGGCAGCTGACAGCCCCTCTCTGCTGCAATGCTCAATAACGTGAATAGGAGGTTTAGCAATCAATGATCCTTCTCAGTTTAACAGCACAGCACTCTGCACTCCTGCCTTTCCCTAATGCTGATGTGACTAGCAGTTGCAGTGTAACGCTGTGGTATGAGTTATTCACACACACGCAGTCCCGTCCTCTCCATCTGAGTGCATAGATTAAATGAAGAGAGGCAACATGGCCGCCGATTATATAGGGGCTGTGACATCACAGGGGTCAGTGAATACTGATAGGCTGCATCTCACATGTGATTCAGGGTCAGCCCGCCTACCTTCATTCCCGCTCTCCCATAATCACCTGCCCCATGTACTCACATGTGGATCCACCATCTTAGGTCCCCAATAGCCTGGAACGCTGTAAAATTTAGTTTAATGAAGCGATTTGCGTGATATTCGTATTCATTGCGAATCAAATTTTTCATGAAATTTGTAACGAATTCGGATTCGTGAACTTCGATTCACTCATCTCTATTCACAACCCTAACCCTGACCGAAAAACCCAAACCCTAACCAAAAATCCTAACCCTACTGCCCTCACTCTTGAACATTTTTTCTCAACGAGGGCATCAAAAGACATGCAAAATCTTGTAGACTAAGCAATGCTTCATTGAAAAAATATATATTTGGAAACCAAAACATGCATAGGACTACTTTTTCTCTCATATTTATTGATTTTTGAGAAGATAGGAAAAAAACACAAATAATTTGATAGGCTGTATAATACATCCATGATTCTTCGTTGGGGAAAAAAATAAACCTTAACCCTAACTGGTAATACAATACTTAACATGATGACTCGAAACATATCAAAGATACTATCATCCTGGTACATTTCAACTTAACGAGAGGACCAAATGATACTTAAAACTTCATCAGTACACAATCCTTCCTGGGGAAACTCTAACCCTAACCCTAACCCTACTGCTCTGACTCTTAAACGTTTCTTGTAGGCTATGCAATGCTTCATTGAAAAAAATATATCTTTGGAAACACAAACATGCATAAGAATATTATTTATATCATATATATTTATTCTTGAGAAGAAAGGGAAAAAAAACAAATAATTTAATAGGCTGTATGATACTTTACTGAGACTAGATATTATGTACCCTAACAGGTAATAGAATACTAACTATGAGGACAATAATTCTATGAAAGATGCAATCTTCCTGGTAAACTTAAGGAGAACAACAAATGACATTTAAAATCTTATAAGCTACGCAATTCTTTATTGGGAATAAAATAAACCTTAAGGGTATGTTCACACTGAGGAATTGGGGCGGAAATCACGCTGAAGATTTCCACCCCAAAATACAGTTTTTTTTCCGCTCAGAATTAGCAGCGATTCCGCGCGGAAATGCAGGTTTCATGTGGAGGAGGAGAAGAGGATATATGTATTTTTTTTATTCATAAATACTCCTCTTTTTTTCATGCAGAGATTCCGCTTGGAAATGCTTGTGACTGAAAAAAAAAATAACATTGATCTCTATGGGAGAACGATGCTGATTCCGCCTAAAAGAAAGAACATGTTCTTTCTACAAGCGGAACACACTTCCTCGTCAGAATTCTGCTTGGGGAAATTCCTCAGTGTGAACTGAGGAGCAGAAATTCTGTACAACTCTATGGGGTTTTCACTGCTGAATGATATGGTGAGGAAAAAGCGAGCAGAATTACTCATGGAAATTCCTCTCCAATTCCTCCATATGAACATACCCGAACAGGTAATACAATACTTAACATCATGTCATGAACCATATCAAAAATATGATCTTCATGGTACATTTCAACTTAAGGAGAGAAACAAATCACATTTAAAATCTTATCAGCTACACAATCCTTCCTGGGGAAAGACCCTAACCCTTGTTTGTAGGATGTAGGCTGATTATGGTATTGTATTTACTTAACCATTAGTATTTTGTTTTGTCCTTTGGGCTTTTTTCAACTTTGTTGGTATTCTAGTTCTATTCATGTAGGATGAAATAATGGTGTGGCCCACCCTCTCTGTCACATGATTGTGCAAAGCAGGCAAGGCTTTCTTTGCTAAATAATGGCAACTAGGTATGTGCCACCTGGGCACTAGTGTTGGGTGTGAATATTCACACTTCTAATTTTTATCGCGAATATCCCAAATTCGCGAATAATGCGAAGATATTCACTTTTTTCCACATATGCGCATATTCTCGAATGTGAATATTCGCACATTCCTTCTTTTCAGTCGTGGGCCAATTATAATGATGTACATACACTTGTCAGAGGTTATCAACAACATCCCTAGCAACCAATAGTAAATTTGCCCACCCCCTCACTGTTTTCTTCCTCAATTACGCGAATACGCAAATATTCGCATATGCGAATATAACGAATACGCCATATTTGCGAATATAAGACGAATATTAGCCTATATATTCACAAAATATTGCAAATTCGAATATGTGCAATGCCGGTCATCACTACTGGGCACACCCCATTAGTTGCCTGAAGGCTGAGGAGTCAACAAGATGATACGTGACCACCTGCGCCACCAACAGTTTTGCCAGGTGCGAATTGAGACACACTACAACAGGGTGAACGGACAATACTCTTATTTGGAGGACATGGACTTTGGAGGCAAATCCCGAAAATGGGCTGCCTGTGGTCGAGGCCTGGCTGTTATACAGTTGGCAGGGATCTAAAAGATTATCAGTAGCAGCAGCAGTGTTTTCCTGATGTTGTGGGGCATCTCGATCGTCTCACGTACCGTTAGCGGCTGTAGTGACACTCCATATGTCTACATAGAGATGTAGTATCTATAGTCGGACCCTAGCCATGGCTTACTTTCTGTTTGCAGAGACAATATTGTGCCAAGTTCTCTGCATCAGGTAAGGTAGAAAAGAAATTCCTCACAGCAGAATACCTGACAGGGACTGTACCACCTGACTGTGCCCCTCCCCTGGAAGTTTTTTTTGTATAGAACCTGAACTTGTAGAGGCATCACCATCACCTGAGCTCATCAGACCAGCAGTCCTATGCCTGTTACATTTCACAGGTTTTCTTCCCCTACCTCGGCTATGCTCTTCTTTTCTGCCACTGCCACTACTCTTCTGCTTTTCTGCTTTGAACAGGTCAGCTCCTCCTCAACTGGTTCCCACGTCCTGTTCCAGGTCAACCCCCCCCCCCAAAGGACGAGGGGGCCCTCCCTCCGTCTGGAGAAGAAAAGGTTTAGTCTCAAGGGGCGACACGCCTTCTTTACCATAAGAACTGTGAACTTATGTAACAGTCTACCTCAGGAACTGGTCACAGCAGGAAAAAGTAACAGCTTTAAAACAGGGTTAGATACTTTCCTGGAACAAAATAACATTAATGCTTATGAAGAAATATAAAATCCCATCCCTTCCCCAATATCGCGCCGCGCCACACCCCTACCTTTCAATTCCCTGGTTGAACTTGATGGACGTATGTCTTTTTTCAACCGTACTAACTATGTAGCTATGTAACATGACATTATCCTCAACATCAAACTTTTTATCATCCATAACACTCCTCTCTTCATGAACTTCTTGGGCTTTCTGCTTCCCTCCAGCATAACCACCATGCCTACCACCACCAGTCCCATTTGTGCTACGCTCAGCCAATTATTCCTCCCCCGCACCTCGGCAACACACTCCAAAGCTTGACTCTCCTCAAACAATTCCTCCTCGTGGCTAGTGCTATCCTTCTGTGTAGCAGTAGGAGGGAGAGGCAAAGACAGAGATGAGGAAACAGTAGAAATGGAGGAATCCACTGACAGGTCACTGTCATATTGTCAGAATTCTCTGCCCCCATCGTAATACTCATGTAGTCCAGAAAAGCTGGATCATCTGCAGAAACCAAATAGCCTTTGGCAAGCAGTGAGAACTTGAAATGGCTAGGTACTAGGTTAGGGTGGTTTCACACCACGTTTTGTACTTACGGTTCCCGTATACGGCTGGGAGGAGGGGGGCGGGGCTTAATCGGTCGACCACGTTTTTGCCTGCGGTCAGGAAACCGCATACAGCCGAAAACGCAGCCGACCGGAGACTGCGGTTCACTCCGGTCGGCTCATAGACATGCATTAAATACAGTTCCCCTATACGGCTGAGTGTGGGCGCCGTGATTAAGCCCCGCCCCCCTCCTCCCAGCCATATACGGTAACGGTAAGTACAAAACGTGGTGTGAAACCACCCTTAGTCTTCACAGGGCAAATCTGTGTCACATGGATGCCCTTTTTACTTTCCTGCTATCTCACAACTAGTAAGATGCAATAGGTGTTTGATGAAACCAATAATAATCAAGAAGAATGTGTTCACAGGACAAATCCATGTGAAATGCATGCTCTTTTAACTTTGCTGCTATCGCATAAATAAGTACAGACACTACATTAGAGTATATTAGCGATGTAACAGGTGTTTGATGAAACCAATAATATTCACAAATATGTCTTCTCAGGGAAAATCTGTGTCCAATGCATGCCATTATTTCCTTGCAGCTAACCTGCATTTAGGAAGACATAATTGGTGCTTGACAAAGCCATTAATATTCACAAAAATTGTGTTCATAGGGCAGATGTGTGACATGCATGCCATTTTTACTTTGCTGCTATTTAACAAGATGGAAGGAAACCTGTAGTAAATGTTTGAAAACATGTATTGAACTGTTGATTGGTAATGATGGAAAGACCATAGAAATTAGAGGGTCAGATTGATTCCTTGAAGATAAAGATAAAAAAAAAAGACCTCAACTCCTAGGGGGAGATTTATCAAAACCTGTGCAAAGGAAAACTTGCCCAGTTGCCCATAGCAACCAATCCGATTGCTTATTTCATGTTGCAGAGACCTTGACTGTTGTAGAGGTTAAGAATGAAAGAAGCAAGCGGATTGGTTGCTATGGGCAACTTTTCCTCTGGAAAGGTTTTGATAAATCTCCCCCCTAGTGTTTGGAAAAATTTAAAAGTGATCTAGATGTGATTTCCCTAAATGGAAGGGTGAAATCCAGAGTAAGAAAGTTGAAAAGTTGAAAAAAAAAAAAAAAAATCTGACAATGTTAACCCCAGTGTATACAGCCGGTGCAACAAGGTGGAGATGGATATCCTTCTATACACAGCTCCCAGGGAGGGGATTTATTAGGCAGAGGTTTGTACAAGGTGAGAGCAGAGGAACCACCCCCAAGGGCCAACCATCAAAGCAGGCGACCAGAGGTTCAAAGACCGGGGTTTACACCAGAAGGGCCAAGAGAACCTGAAGTACATAACCTCTCTGATCAACTGTTTACAGAGGATCAGATGAGAGTAATGGAAAAGGGTCTAACATTCTCACCAACAGATGATTATGATTTATTTTTTAAATGACCAAAGAACCATTTATCTAATCATAAGTTTTTATTAAAGAGGTATCTGGGTCACAGTCACAGCGCTACTGCCGTGATCCGAACATCTGTAATGGTGGATGGAGGTCTCCTCACCTGCCTCCGTCCGTCTCCCGGCATCTTCTGCTCTGGTCTGAGATCGAGCAGGCCAGAGCAGGAAATAGCCGATAATACTGATCAGTGATATGTGGTATGCATAGCACTGAACAGTATTAGCAATCAAATGATTGCTATAGATAGTCCCCTATGGGGACATTCAAATTGTGAAAAAAACAAGTAGAAAAATGTAAAAATAAAAAGTAAAGAAAATGTGAAAAATCCCCTCCCCCAATAAAAATGAAAATTGTCAGTTTTTCCCATTTTACCCCCAAAAAGCGTAAACGTTTTTTTAATAAACATATTTGGTATCTCCACGTGGGTAAATGTCCGAACTATCAAAATATAATGTTAATGATCCCCTACGGTGATTGGTGTAAACGTAAAAAATAAAAAAAATATCCAAAAATGATGCTTTTTTGTCACATCTTATTAAAAAAATAATAATAAAAAATGATATAAAAGTTTCATAAATGCAAATGTGGTATCGATAAAAAAGTACAGATGATGGGGCAAAAAATGAGCCCTCATACCGCCCTATATACGGAAAAATGAAAAAGTTAGAGGTGGTCAAAATAGGGCGATTTTAGATTACTGATTTTGTACAAAAAGTTTTTGTACCGCTTAAAAAAAATCTAAAAGTATCTAGCCATGGGTATCATTTTATTCATATTGACCCACAGAATAAAGAACACATATAATTTTTACCGTAAATTGTACAGTGTGAAAACGAAAGCCTCCAAAATTGTGGTTTTCATTTACATTTCCTCTCTAAAAAAATATTTTTTGGGTTCGCCGTACATTTTATGGTAAAATGAGAGGTTTCATTACAAAGTACAATTGGTCACGCAAAAAACAAGCCCTTATATGGGTCTGTAGATGGAAATATAAAAGAATTATGGATTTTAGAAAGCGAGGAGGAAAAAAACGAAAATGCAAAATTAAAATTGGTCTGGTCCTTAAGGTGAAAATGGGCATGGTCCTTAAGGGGTTAATGCACTTTCTATCCTCACTGCAGGATAATGATATGAATGATAGACTTATCGGCATGTTTAGTTACAAAGAAATTGAGTTCTTAGATTTACAAATATTTGTTGATGTCAACACTGACATACATTGAAAAAAGACTTCAGTCAATGCCGCTTCATCTCATCCACTGCACATTATTATCCTGAAGGGGCAATTTGGTTTAAACAAATAAATATTTATTTTAGAAGGAAACAAAATGGATACAATTGCTCCAGACAGTTTAAATGAAAGTCTGCACATCATTCTTATAGGGGGTTAAATATGTTTTTATTTTATTTTAGTTTTTATTTATTTTTTCATAGTTTTGTTTTTATTTTAATTTTTTTGTGTGTTTTATTTTTTTTATTTTTTTTTTATTTTTTATGTTTTTATTTTTTTTTTTAGATTTTTTATTTTTTTTCCCCCTTTACTTTTTTTCTTGATTTTTCTAGAGCTATCCGAATTTCTGCTGAGGTGAGTCCAGATGACCATTCCCAATTCACGGTGAGTTGTCCTCAGCATAATGAAATGGACCTAAAGAAAAAGACAGAGGATCAATGATAATATATTATGACAGATTAACAAATCAAGATTTATAATATATATGTTTCCTTTTTCTGCTATAGTGGCATGTGTATATATATATATATATATATATATATATATATATATACTGCAATTATTTTTGGGCAAGTGATTTCACAGGAGGTGGTTTGGATCGTTAGTGGATCCAACATGTCACCCAGCCTGAGGTAGGTGAGTGTTTAGGGACCCATCCGATAAGAGGCCACCTCCGCGTGGTGGATGGGGGACACGTTTTGATCAAAAAGTGCGCTAAGAGCCTCCATTTTGTTGACCAAGTGTGCTGCTGCCATTTTCTTTTTTTACATGTTTTGTACTTGCCACAGCAGCGTGCACCCGTGTATTGGGTTTAGGTGCTGGCTACATTTTCATTTTTTTTTTTTTTCTTTGCTGTGCAAATTTGGGGGGAGTGGCTCCCTCTGTAGCCGTGCATCCCCTCCCCTATTTTCACAGGAGGTGGTTTGGATCGTTAGTGGATCCAACATGTCACCCAGCCTGAGGTAGGTGAGTGTTTAGGGACCCATCCGATAAGAGGCCACCTCCGCGTGGTGGATGGGGGACACGTTTTGATCAAAAAGTGCGCTAAGAGCCTCCATTTTGTTGACCAAGTGTGCTGCTGCCATTTTCTTTTTTTACATGTTTTGTACTTGCCACAGCAGCGTGCACCCGTGTATTGGGTTTAGTTGCTGGCTACATTTTCATTTTTTTTTTTTTTTTCTTTGCTGTGCAAATTTGGGGGGAGTGGCTCCCTCTGTAGCCGTGCATCCCCTCCCCTATTTTCACAGGAGGTGGTTTGGATCGTTAGTGGATCCAACATGTCACCCAGCCTGAGGTAGGTGAGTGTTTAGGGACCCATCCGATAAGAGGCCACCTCCGCGTGGTGGATGGGGGACACGTTTTGATCAAAAAGTGCGCTAAGAGCCTCCATTTTGTTGACCAAGTGTGCTGCTGCCATTTTCTTTTTTTACATGTTTTGTACTTGCCACAGCAGCGTGCACCCGTGTATTGGGTTTAGGTGCTGGCTACATTTTCATTTTTTTTTTTCTTTGCTGTGCAAATTTGGGGGGAGTGGCTCCCTCTGTAGCCGTGCATCCCCTCCCCTATTTTCACAGGAGGTGGTTTGGATCGTTAGTGGATCCAACATGTCACCCAGCCTGAGGTAGGTGAGTGTTTAGGGACCCATCCGATAAGAGGCCACCTCCGCGTGGTGGATGGGGGACACGTTTTGATCAAAAAGTGCGCTAAGAGCCTCCATTTTGTTGACCAAGTGTGCTGCTGCCATTTTCTTTTTTTACATGTTTTGTACTTGCCACAGCAGCGTGCACCCGTGTATTGGGTTTAGTTGCTGGCTACATTTTCATTTTTTTTTTTTTTTTCTTTGCTGTGCAAATTTGGGGGGAGTGGCTCCCTCTGTAGCCGTGCATCCCCTCCCCTATTTTCACAGGAGGTGGTTTGGATCGTTAGTGGATCCAACATGTCACCCAGCCTGAGGTAGGTGAGTGTTTAGGGACCCATCCGATAAGAGGCCACCTCCGCGTGGTGGATGGGGGACACGTTTTGATCAAAAAGTGCGCTAAGAGCCTCCATTTTGTTGACCAAGTGTGCTGCTGCCATTTTCTTTTTTTACATGTTTTGTACTTGCCACAGCAGCGTGCACCCGTGTATTGGGTTTAGGTGCTGGCTACATTTTCATTTTTTTTTTTCTTTGCTGTGCAAATTTGGGGGGAGTGGCTCCCTCTGTAGCCGTGCATCCCCTCCCCTATTTTCACAGGAGGTGGTTTGGATCGTTAGTGGATCCAACATGTCACCCAGCCTGAGGTAGGTGAGTGTTTAGGGACCCATCCGATAAGAGGCCACCTCCGCGTGGTGGATGGGGGACACGTTTTGATCAAAAAGTGCGCTAAGAGCCTCCATTTTGTTGACCAAGTGTGCTGCTGCCATTTTCTTTTTTTACATGTTTTGTACTTGCCACAGCAGCGTGCACCCGTGTATTGGGTTTAGGTGCTGGCTACATTTTCATTTTTTTTTTTTTCTTTGCTGTGCAAATTTGGGGGGAGTGGCTCCCTCTGTAGCCGTGCATCCCCTCCCCTATTTTCACAGGAGGTGGTTTGGATCGTTAGTGGATCCAACATGTCACCCAGCCTGAGGTAGGTGAGTGTTTAGGGACCCATCCGATAAGAGGCCACCTCCGCGTGGTGGATGGGGGACACGTTTTGATCAAAAAGTGCGCTAAGAGCCTCCATTTTGTTGACCAAGTGTGCTGCTGCCATTTTCTTTTTTTACATGTTTTGTACTTGCCACAGCAGCGTGCACCCGTGTATTGGGTTTAGGTGCTGGCTACATTTTCATTTTTTTTTTTTTTTTTTTTTTTCTTTGCTGTGCAAATTTGGGGGGAGTGGCTCCCTCTGTAGCCGTGCATCCCCTCCCCTATTTTCACAGGAGGTGGTTTGGATCGTTAGTGGATCCAACATGTCACCCAGCCTGAGGTAGGTGAGTGTTTAGGGACCCATCCGATAAGAGGCCACCTCCGCGTGGTGGATGGGGGACACGTTTTGATCAAAAAGTGCGCTAAGAGCCTCCATTTTGTTGACCAAGTGTGCTGCTGCCATTTTCTTTTTTTACATGTTTTGTACTTGCCACAGCAGCGTGCACCCGTGTATTGGGTTTAGGTGCTGGCTACATTTTCATTTTTTTTTCTTTGCTGTGCAAATTTGGGGGGAGTGGCTCCCTCTGTAGCCGTGCATCCCCTCCCCTATTTTCACAGGAGGTGGTTTGGATCGTTAGTGGATCCAACATGTCACCCAGCCTGAGGTAGGTGAGTGTTTAGGGACCCATCCGATAAGAGGCCACCTCCGCGTGGTGGATGGGGGACACGTTTTGATCAAAAAGTGCGCTAAGAGCCTCCATTTTGTTGACCAAGTGTGCTGCTGCCATTTTCTTTTTTTACATGTTTTGTACTTGCCACAGCAGCGTGCACCCGTGTATTGGGTTTAGGTGCTGGCTACATTTTCATTTTTTTTTTTTTTTTTTTCTTTGCTGTGCAAATTTGGGGGGAGTGGCTCCCTCTGTAGCCGTGCATCCCCTCCCCTATTTTCACAGGAGGTGGTTTGGATCGTTAGTGGATCCAACATGTCACCCAGCCTGAGGTAGGTGAGTGTTTAGGGACCCATCCGATAAGAGGCCACCTCCGCGTGGTGGATGGGGGACACGTTTTGATCAAAAAGTGCGCTAAGAGCCTCCATTTTGTTGACCAAGTGTGCTGCTGCCATTTTCTTTTTTTACATGTTTTGTACTTGCCACAGCAGCGTGCACCCGTGTATTGGGTTTAGGTGCTGGCTACATTTTCATTTTTTTTTTTTTTTTCTTTGCTGTGCAAATTTGGGGGGAGTGGCTCCCTCTGTAGCCGTGCATCCCCTCCCCTATTTTCACAGGAGGTGGTTTGGATCGTTAGTGGATCCAACATGTCACCCAGCCTGAGGTAGGTGAGTGTTTAGGGACCCATCCGATAAGAGGCCACCTCCGCGTGGTGGATGGGGGACACGTTTTGATCAAAAAGTGCGCTAAGAGCCTCCATTTTGTTGACCAAGTGTGCTGCTGCCATTTTCTTTTTTTACATGTTTTGTACTTGCCACAGCAGCGTGCACCCGTGTATTGGGTTTAGGTGCTGGCTACATTTTCATTTTTTTTTCTTTGCTGTGCAAATTTGGGGGGAGTGGCTCCCTCTGTAGCCGTGCATCCCCTCCCCTATTTTCACAGGAGGTGGTTTGGATCGTTAGTGGATCCAACATGTCACCCAGCCTGAGGTAGGTGAGTGTTTAGGGACCCATCCGATAAGAGGCCACCTCCGCGTGGTGGATGGGGGACACGTTTTGATCAAAAAGTGCGCTAAGAGCCTCCATTTTGTTGACCAAGTGTGCTGCTGCCATTTTCTTTTTTTACATGTTTTGTACTTGCCACAGCAGCGTGCACCCGTGTATTGGGTTTAGGTGCTGGCTACATTTTCATTTTTTTTTTTTTTTTTTCTTTGCTGTGCAAATTTGGGGGGAGTGGCTCCCTCTGTAGCCGTGCATCCCCTCCCCTATTTTCACAGGAGGTGGTTTGGATCGTTAGTGGATCCAACATGTCACCCAGCCTGAGGTAGGTGAGTGTTTAGGGACCCATCCGATAAGAGGCCACCTCCGCGTGGTGGATGGGGGACACGTTTTGATCAAAAAGTGCGCTAAGAGCCTCCATTTTGTTGACCAAGTGTGCTGCTGCCATTTTCTTTTTTTACATGTTTTGTACTTGCCACAGCAGCGTGCACCCGTGTATTGGGTTTAGGTGCTGGCTACATTTTCATTTTTTTTTTTTCTTTGCTGTGCAAATTTGGGGGGAGTGGCTCCCTCTGTAGCCGTGCATCCCCTCCCCTATTTTCACAGGAGGTGGTTTGGATCGTTAGTGGATCCAACATGTCACCCAGCCTGAGGTAGGTGAGTGTTTAGGGACCCATCCGATAAGAGGCCACCTCCGCGTGGTGGATGGGGGACACGTTTTGATCAAAAAGTGCGCTAAGAGCCTCCATTTTGTTGACCAAGTGTGCTGCTGCCATTTTCTTTTTTTACATGTTTTGTACTTGCCACAGCAGCGTGCACCCGTGTATTGGGTTTAGGTGCTGGCTACATTTTCATTTTTTTTTTTCTTTGCTGTGCAAATTTGGGGGGAGTGGCTCCCTCTGTAGCCGTGCATCCCCTCCCCTATTTTCACAGGAGGTGGTTTGGATCGTTAGTGGATCCAACATGTCACCCAGCCTGAGGTAGGTGAGTGTTTAGGGACCCATCCGATAAGAGGCCACCTCCGCGTGGTGGATGGGGGACACGTTTTGATCAAAAAGTGCGCTAAGAGCCTCCATTTTGTTGACCAAGTGTGCTGCTGCCATTTTCTTTTTTTACATGTTTTGTACTTGCCACAGCAGCGTGCACCCGTGTATTGGGTTTAGGTGCTGGCTACATTTTCATTTTTTTTTTTCTTTGCTGTGCAAATTTGGGGGGAGTGGCTCCCTCTGTAGCCGTGCATCCCCTCCCCTATTTTCACAGGAGGTGGTTTGGATCGTTAGTGGATCCAACATGTCACCCAGCCTGAGGTAGGTGAGTGTTTAGGGACCCATCCGATAAGAGGCCACCTCCGCGTGGTGGATGGGGGACACGTTTTGATCAAAAAGTGCGCTAAGAGCCTCCATTTTGTTGACCAAGTGTGCTGCTGCCATTTTCTTTTTTTATATATATATATATATATACTGCAATTATTTTTGGGCAAGTGAGTGGTGTATAAAAAAATATGGGGGGGGAGGTATCGGTTGTGTATGGGGAAATATCTATATATATACATATATATATATGATGTACCTGTACGCCCTCATCCCGCTCACCTTCTATAATGCGGAGTCAGGAGCTGATAGCCATCAGGACCCGTGGCTAATACTGGACATCACCGATCGCAGTGATGTCCGGCATCTAAAAAAAAAAAGAAAAACTTTCCTGGCAGCTCAGCTGAGCTGAGCTGATTGGGACCACTGAGGTAAAACTGTGGTGTCCCGATCAGCTTAGAGGATGGCGGAAGGACCCTGCAGTCACGGTCTGCAGGCTGGAGCAGCAGAGCACCGATAACACTGATCAATGCTATGCTATGGCATAGCATTGAATAAACAGTGTATGCAATAGGAAGATTGCATGTAATAGTGCCCTATGGGGACCAACAAAATGGTGTAAAAAAGTTTTACAAAAAGTTAATAAATATGAATTAAACCCTTCTATAATAAAAGTTGGAATCACCCCCATTTTCCCCCAAAATATGGAAACAAAAATAAACATTAACAAATGTGGTACCGCCATGTGCACAAATGTCCGCACTATTAAAATTTAGTGTTAATTAAACCGCAAGGTCAATGGCATACATGTAAAAATTCCAAATTCCAAAATAACGTATTTTTTGCCACTTTGTATACCCAAAAAAAAAGCAGCAATCAAAAAGTACCATTAAAACATAAATTGTACCGATAAAAACTTCAGATTACAGCACAAAAAAATGAGCCCTCAGATGAGGAGAAATAAAAAAGTTATAGGGGTCAGAAGATGAAAATTTTGAACATAAATTTTCAAATAAAATACAACCTAAATAAATAAGAATCCTTTTTAACCTTATGGACCTACAGAATAAATATAAGGTGTAATTTTTACAGAAAATTGCACTTTGTAGAAGCCCCAAAAATGTACAAAATGGCGTGTTTTTTCTTTTCTTTTTCTTTTTTCAATTTTGCCCCACAAATATATTTTTCTGGTTTTGCCGTTGGTTTTGTGGGGAAATGATTGATTGTATTACAAAGTAAAATTGGTGGTGCAAAGAAACAAACCCTCATATAGGTCTGTAGGTGGAAAATTGAAAAAGTTATGATTTTTAGAAGGTGTGGAAGTAAAAACTAAAGTGCAAAAATAAAAAATGGCCTTAAGAGGTTAACATCGGTGATAATTAGGGTAGAGTATACTTCCAGGTTTCTTCATTTAATTTACATCTTTTCAGTTTCACATATGAATAAAATAGTACAATAGTATTATTGTTCTTGTAACTGTTGCATTGCACGCATGATTAATTTACACTCGATGATTGTATTAATTATGTATAATATTAAATATTAAATTGAAATACTTTTTGCACAATTTTTTTGTATATTCTTT
Organism: Hyla sarda; assembly: GCF_029499605.1. Classification (NCBI taxonomy): domain Eukaryota; kingdom Metazoa; phylum Chordata; class Amphibia; order Anura; family Hylidae; genus Hyla; species Hyla sarda. The sequence goes on from NW_026610688.1 coordinate 134,437, forward strand.
TGAAACTTTCTGCTAAGTTGCCGGGAATTATATATATATTTTTTTCTACTCACTGCAATCAACTTTAATTGCAGCGTCTAAGGGGTTAATGCCGAACATCATTGTGATCGGTGATGTCCAGCATTAGACATGGGTCCCACCAGCTGATAGCTGCCAGGACCACCCTGCTATGACACGCAAATAAAAATATGGTCTTGGAGGTGCTGCTCAAGAAGTTGTCACAAAACCAAGGACTCAGGCCAGCACAGGACAATAGATTATTTATTTTTGACAATACGGACGACGTGTTTCGGCACACAAACAGTGCCTTCCTCAGGTCCAATTATACAATGATATAGAAACAAATATAAAACTATTCCCATTGCAGATAGAGAATAATCTATTGTCCTGTGCTGGCCTGAGTCCTTGTTTTCCTTGATCAGCACCTCCAAGACTGTATTTTCTTCTTGTTATTTGCATATCCTTGTTGGTCTCCTCACGGGAGTCCAGGACCGGTCCGAGTGCAGCAGCCACACCTATACTCACCTTGTCTACATCCAAACATATCTCTGTAAACCACGACTCCCAGAAGCCGTGGATCATAGTGCCTTTACCCAACAGGTTAGTATATCACTTAGGTGTGGTGGAGGGTTCACACCAAGTTGATATACACTACAAGGGAGCGCCCCCTGTTTTCTCTTTTTTGTAATCTCTTCCAATATCGGCCTGCTATGACACAAGGACAGCTCCTGAGCCCAAGTCATAGAAGGGGAGCGGCCGCAGGGCGTACAGGTAAGCCCTGCATCCTTAAGAGGTTGAAACATATTACTGAATGTTACTTGTGGTGTGAATACATTAATGACAGTAAAGTATTATCTTTTATGGGAGTGCAGAGACTAAACTTGCAGGATGTTCAAGACAATGAAAAAAAGCTCAGAAAATTAGAAGCTCGTTGGATATTAAGAATGAAAGCCCAGGAAAATGCAGGCTGGAGCAGCAGACCACCGATAACACTGATCAATACCCATACGTCCTTCGTCCCCATCAGGTAAAAAATCTTAATCCTTCCAGTACTTATCGGCTGCTGTATTCCCAGAGGAAGTTTTTTTTTAATTTATTTTCTGTCTGATCACAGTGCTCTCTGCTGAAACCTCTTTCCATGTCAGGAACTGTCCAGAGCATGAACAAATCCCCATAGCAAACCTATCCTGCTTTGGACAGTTCCTGATGTTTTTATTACAAAAGCATATCTACTGCAGGTAATGTTGATTCCCACTTCACATTTGTATTTGGATATGTAGTTAGCATTATTTTTCATCTGATCCTCCATATTGTATGTTACCATTTTACCTTTATTATCAGGCCCAAACTTGCCATTCTGTGCACTGGATTTTGCCCATTGGGCCGGGCCACCCACAGGCCCACCCAGTCCAGGACAAATTTAACTATAAGCGCGTCTATCAGATCCACCTATAGTTAAATGCAGGGCTCAGCTGATTGACAGAGCTAAGAGCTATTGGCTTCTTGCCCTGTCAATCACTCTTGAGGCTGTCTGCGATATGCAGGCAGCCAACAAGAGGCCCGAGTGTCCATCCTCTGTGCTCTATGCTCCAGCGCATGAGTGAAGTCATCATCATGCGCCGAAGCACAGAACGGAGGAGAAGGCAAGAAGAAAGGCCCTGCTGAGGAGCCAGGGGAGTATAGTTTTGTTTGTCTTTTTAACTTAACATTAGTGGCTGCATTAAAGGAGGCTGCTACACTAAAGGGGGCTGCTGCACTAAAGGGGGCTGCTGCACTAAAACTTCCTAAAAAGGGCTGCAACCATGTACATGGGACTACTGCCTACAGGGTGTAAAGAATTTTATAAGAAGCTGCTATTTCCTAAAAGGAGAAGCAATCTACAGGGGGAGCTACCTACAGGAGACGTCTATCTACAGGGGTACCTACCTACTCAGGGCACCTGCATAAAGGGGGAAACTACATGAAGGGGCCTGTATACCTACTGAAGCGACCCAACTAATAGGGGGAGGACAAACCAACTCTTTCACAACACACTTATCTTCCCTTTTTACTGTGTAGGACACTAAGAGGGTTATAATGACTGTTTGGAAAAGTGCATTTCCTAAAAATTTCTGTTGATGAAGAATTACTATTTGTCTGGCAATGTAGAAAATTCTGGGTATTCACATTGAGAAGTATTCCAGAACCCACAGATATAGCCACCACCATCATTTGAAGTTCTCTACTGTATCCATGGTGTACTACACAATGTCATACAATGGATTCAATGTCACCACACAGTCAGTGGCGCACTGTTTTATCTTTATGTTCCGCCACCATACTGTAGCTGGCATCCGCTACCTCTGTAAACATGCATGTTAGTTATACATTACTGAAATGTGTAGAGCTGCAGATCAAGGCCGTATTTATAGATCGTGCTGCCCTGGCCACGCCAACTAAATACACCCCATTAAGGTGATTCCATAAGCGTTAGATTTCTTTTTTATATATAGAGCTGTGATCAGCTTTCTGATGAGAGCCAAGCAAAATGGAGGGGTGCCGCACTCAGCCCAGTGTTAATGCCCCTTTATTCTAGAAATTGGTGGGAGTCTCAGCAGCCAGACCCTATCTAATCTTCTGACCTGTCTCTATAACATGCTGGACATATAGAAAGACTAAAGGTTAGTTAGATCATCTTTTTTTATCAGAATATATCCAAATTGATCTTATACTCACTGCTCAGTTTTCTTTGTTGCAGCAGATGCAGCAAAAAATACATCTAAGTCTAATAAAAAAAAAAGAAAAAAAAGAAACAAGTTGACATAAATGAATATTTCCAGGGATACAAATTTGAAAACTATATTTAAAACTCTGTAGAAGCCTCATGAAATATGAGGTAGAACAGGAATCTCTGGCACACTTATAGTTAATCTCAGTGGTTCTCTTGCCTGAGTTCCCCTTGACAGCCCATTCCCAATGAATTGTACCCTCATATTAGAGACATTTTGTAATGGTTATAGTATAATTCATATGCTTCACTATCCTCTATAACAGGTCCCCTGTTCCTTTCCCTATCCCCCCAGTTCCCCAATTTACAGGTGAAGTCTTCTCTAACCGGAGTTGTTTACTTTTCTTTTCTTCGCTATCTGGCCTAGACCGCCATTAAGATTTCTCCCATACAAGACTTCTCCACTGAACCAGCCAAACAAACATTTTAGGCTCCTTTCTGCGGTACAATACCCGCCTATTTACAAACTCCCCATGTTTATTGTCACACACAGTAATAGTACCTGCTTTATGTCCCCATAAAGTTGTTAGGCCCCCTCTGTGCCCCCAAAAATAACTGTAGGCCCCCAAACTGCCCCCATATATAGTTGTAGGCTGCCATACTGTCCCGCTTCGGTGCTCCATTGCACCTCTGGTCTGGGGACCTATTGCTATGGCTCATAGTAGTAGGACCCCTGTCTGGGTCAGTGGAGCAACAAAGCTGATGGTAGTTATTGCCCACAGCAGCCCAGTGCCCGCACTTCCCCTTGCTGTCCTCCTGCTTCGCTTCTCTGTGCGGTGATGTCAGCCTACCATTTTGTTTCAAAGCAGTCCAGAGCAGTAACCAGTGGCTGTGGCTGCCATTACTGATTTTTTTTCAAGTACCCCCTGGAGAACTGCTAAGTACTTGAACCCCAGGTTGAGAACCACTGGTTTATCTAGATATCACAATCCATAGGAATGGCTGTCCCTTGTACTGCAGCTTGTCCTGGTGAATGGGCCCCAACTAACCAAAAATTTCTTGTCTGTCCTAAGAACAGGCCATCAAATTTATAGCCAAAAGTAATTTAAAGAATGTATCTGAATGCTTGTTGTGGGCAACTATTGTATGCACTTCATCAGCATTGCTAGGTCTCCAAAAGGCCCGGGGCTAGAGACCATAGCCCAGCAATGCCCTTACCACACCCACAGACATGCCCCCACCACACCCTCATACACACCCCCTAACCACACCCAGCCTCCTTCTTTAATATTCTCCCACTACTGTACACAACATGCTGCACATACGAAACCAACACTTCATGTATGGTTTCTGAAGCAGTTCTAATAGAGATTGCATTATTTTACTCTCTTAATTTATGGGGACATTACACGTCTATTCTGGTGATTGGTGGGTATCCCCTATCCTGAGCAAAAGGGGTTATTTAAAATTTTATACGTCTAAGAGCAATAATGTTATCAGTCTGTCACCTGAGTTTAGGAGGACATCCTAGACCAACAAACTGAAAACCCCCATCATTACCACCACAGCCCATACCCAGAAACTAAGTCGCCTGAATAAACCCTGCCAGACATCATGCCCTCTTAATATAACCCTGCTATACAGTGTTCCATCAGAATATAACACTGTCAAAAACTGTACCCCCTGCCACACTGTATCTATAATAATAATACTGCCACACACTGTATCTATAATAATAATAGTAATACTGCCACACACTATTTCTTCTCAGTTCGGCTGAATCCCACCTCTGCACAGTCCTCCTCCAGACCCCTCAGCCCTTCTCCTCCAGAGCTCTCTGCCCTTCTCCTCCACACCCCTCTGTCCACTTCCATCTCCAGACCCATCTGTCCACCTTCTCCTCCAGACTCCTCTGCCCACTTCCTCCTCCAGACCCCTCTGTCCACCCCATCCTCCAGGCCCCTCTGTCTGCTTCCTCCTCCAGACCCCTCTGTCCAATTCCAGACTCCTCTGTCTGCCTCTTCCTCCAGACCCTTCTGTCCGCATCCTGCTCGAGACCTCTCTGTCCACCTCCTCCTCTAGAACCCTCTGTCTGTCTCTTTTTCCAAACCCCTTTATCCACCTCCTCCTCCAGACCCCTCTATCTGCCTCCTTCTCTAAATTCCTCTGTCCGCCTCCACTCCAGACTCCTATGTCCTCCTCCAGATTCATCTGTCTGCCTCCTCCTCTAGACCTCGTCTCCTTCTCCAGACCCTTCTGTCTGCCTCCTCCAGACCCTTCTTTCCTCCTCCTCCTCAAGATCCCTCTGTCCGCCTCCTCCTCCAGACCCCTCATTTATCATACACATCTATTATATACATACATACATACATTCATACATCTATCATACATACATACATCATACATGCACACATCTATCATACATACACACATCTATCATACTTACATCTATCATACATACATACATACATCACACAAACATGCAAACATCTATCATACATACACACATCTATCATACAATATTCTATCGTACATACACACATCTAGCATCTATCTATCTATTTATTTATCATACACACACACACATCTCCTTTGCATACCTTTACCTTGAGGTGGTAAGTCTGGTGACATTTGGCGTGCCCACGCACAGCACGTAACTCCCCAGAAGCCACCGTTGCGTTTAAGCAGCTGTGGCTACAAGCACCAGACCCGGGGCTACATCCTCCTTAACCCCCCCCCCCCAGCAAGGCCCCTACACTATATTTATATGTGAGATCACTACTGAAAGTATACATATGTAATGAGGCATCTACACCATTGTGTGATCTGTAGTGTTACAATACTCGATCTCTCTACTTACATTGACACTGCCCTCTTTCTAAGACTTTTATTCTTCTTTTTATAATCCTCAAGCTCTTCTGATGTCTCCTCCCTATAATATATAGAACATACATTATCTAACATATAACTATATAAAGGCCAGATGTTATTATGATTTTCAATGAAGGGTTTCCAAGAACATTGAACCACAAATACAACTGTATAGCATCAGCACTGAGACTCCTGAGGAAGCTTATAGGGAACCTGTCTGGCCCACTTACCCCTATAAGCCAGACCCAGCACCTTGTAGATGTAGCGCACACCATCTGGACGCTTTGCTATACATGTCCAAGGTACTGGGGAGGAATTATAGGGGTTAGGGGCTCGGAAAGATTCCCTTTAATCACTTAATAAAGTTCAATAACTTTCTAAAATCATTCAATTCCAAATTTTTAAGATATTTGCTGTCAGTAAATACAGTCCAGGATATAACTGCACCAAGTCTAGGCAATGCTCTGCAAGCAAAATATATATTATATCAACAGCAGTACAAATTCAGTACAAATTCAGGTAATATATGTTCCCAATGCTGGGGTAGTGGGCTGGAGATCGCAGGGGGGTCCCAGTGGCCAGACCCTCTCGTGATCAGACATCTTATCCCCTATCCTTTGAAGAGGGGATAAGATGTCTGGGGCAGAGTGCTAATTTAATATCGAAGTGCATCGGTTTAGTTTAATAGAGTGTAACAGTAGCTACATTGCATGTAGATTAGCATATGGTCATGTGACAGCAATGAAAAAATATATTCATACAATCAGGATTCTTCTTTTGTGATTGGTCAGACTTTGTCTAGTGAACAGGGAAAGGGAATTAGTTTTTCCCCCACCTCATTGGCATAAAAAGGGGCACCATTAATGGGGCGAGGGGCTATTTGTAGTATGGGGCATGTAGGGAGTCGTACCTTATGTCAGGCATCCGGGGCCTCCATGTCATCCTGGGATAATGGTCGTCCCTGTAATAGAAAAACAGAACTTTAGTTAAAAGGGTACTCCGTCAGAAAACATCTTATCCCCTTCCAAAGGATAGGGGATAAAATATTTGGTCATGGGGGTCCCGCCTTTGGGGACCCAGCTTTGAGCTTCCGCGTACATCCCAACACGCCCCTTACATTCATGTCCATGGGAGGGTGCATGACGGCTAGTACGTAGCCATTATGCCTCCTCCCATAGACATGAATGGAGGGGGCATGGCGGCTGTAGTCCCCAGTCATCCAGAACAGAGCAGAGTTCTCGCACCAGATGACTGGGGTGCCGCACCGGAGATCACAGGGGTCACCAGCGGCTGGACCCCCGCAATCAGACATCCTATCCTCTCTCCTTTGGATGGGGGGATAAGATGTTTTCCAGCAGAAGATCCCTTTAATATCATTTTCCTTTCATATGACTTGGAAAACACAGATAATGTCGTCCATAAGGACAAATCTAGTCCAGATTAAAATATCAAGATAGGATAATGTGTTTTATATACAATTGAGAATATTTCCTTATATACGTCTACAAGTAAGACTCCTACCCACCTAAAGACTCTCGGAGCCTCCTGGACCCTGGATAGCCATTTGTAGGAGAAGAGACAAAAAGAAACATAAGAAATATTCCCCTCAGGGGCCACAGAATAACCTCAAGTATAAAGCTGCCTCTGAGAATAACGCCCTTTGTTGTCCATAGTAACTACAGAATCAGTTTCTAGCGTATATTCACATGTGCATATTTTCCATTGTGGATTTGCTATAGCAGATTTTGCTACCCTCTGAAGTCAATACTGAAGCAGATTTACATCAGAAAATATACATGTGTGAAAGCACCCTAAGATCTATAAATTCTGCAGGAACAATGACACGTGGATTCGGATCGGCTGCTATGGCCACGAAGGTTTCATCCAGAACACTTTGGATACATGAGGCCAAGTATTATGACTCATTGAAGACATTTATACAATGGTATACAATACATGCCTTATATCTGGCCCTTCATCATTGGGGCTGTCATTATTTGGTCCCTCCTCATGGGGTCCGTCCTCAATGGGGTATGAATCAGTCCTGTTAGTTAAAGAATGAATAGATCAATAAGAATCCAAAATATATCAATATATTGTGTCCTATAACAGTTATATTACTAAACCCAATATATAAAACTTACAAATTTAGTGTTATCACAAATTGTACTGGCTTCAGCCTGCTTCTGCATCATTCACCCCTGACAGGAAATTGTGTAGTCCTTTTATTTTCTGAGTGGTGTTGTCCCAAGATCCCTGGCTCCTTCCCACAGACAACGCCTCATCCTCTGGTGTCTCAGAAGGTGTGCCTTGACCTGAGCTCCAGCCCAACCTCCTGAGTGATGTCATCACCTCTAACCCTGCCCCTACATCCTACATCACCTCCTCCCTGTTATAGGCTAGTCTATCTAATTATGTATATGTTCTGATTAATTATGAATATTGCTAGAATTGCCATCTTGCTTGGAGGCTCCTACAAGAAAGACTCCTACCCACCTGACGAACCGCTGAGCCACATGAACCCTGGATAGCAATCTGTAGGAGAAGTGACAAGAAGAAACATAAGAAATATTCCCCTTAGGGGCCATAGAGTAAGCTCAAGTATAAAGCTGCCTCTGAGAATAACACCCTTTGTTGTCCATAGTAACTACAGAATCAGTTTTTAGCGTGTATATTTACATGTGCATATTTTCCGCTGTGGATTTGCTATAGCAGATTTTGCTACCCTCTGAAGTCAATGCTGAAGCAGATTTACATGAGAAAATACACACGTGTGAACGCACCCTAAGGTCTATAAATTCTGCAGGAACAATGACACGTGGATTCGGATTGGCTGCTATGGCCACGAAGGTTTCATCCCGAACACTTTCTATACATGAGGCCAAGTATCATGACTCATTGAAGACATTTATACAATGGTATATAATACATGCCTTTTATCTGGCCCGTCATAATTGGGGCCGTCATCATTAGGGCCATCATCCTTGGGTCCTTCACCATTAGGCCCGTCATAATTAGGTCCCTCCTCTTGGGGTCCGTCTTCAGTGGGGTATGCATCAGTCCTGTTAGTGACAGAATGAATCGATCAATAAGAATCCAAAATATATCAATATATTGTGTCCTATAACAGTTATATTACTAAACCCAAGATATAAAACTTACAAATTTAGTGTTATCACAAATTATACTGGCTTCAGCCTGCTTCTGCATCATTCAGCCCTGACAGGAAATTGTGTAGTCCTTTTATTTTCTGAGTGGTGTTGTCCCCAGATCCCCGGCTGCTCCCCACAGACAACGCCTCATCCTCTGGTGCCTCAGAAGGTGTGCCTTGACCTGAGCTCCAGCCCAACCTCCTGAGTGATGTCATCACCTCTAACCCCGCCCCTACATCCTACATCACCTCCTCCCTGTTATAGGCTAGTCTATCTAATTATGTATATGTTCTGATTAATTATGAATATTGCTAGAATTGCCATCTTGCTTGGAGGCCATAATCTCACCAATCTCAAAGTGATGGCTTGTCATAGATCAGTGGTCTCCAGATTGTGGCCCTGCAGATGTTGTAAAACTACAACTCCTGGAATGCCCAGACAGCCGTTGGCTGTCTGGGCATGCTGGGAGTTGTAGTTTTGCAACATTTGAAGTGCTGCAATTTATAGATCACTGTCCTAGATTAACAAAATAAACTAATGTGTAAATGTTCTTGGTGTAACAAGTAGAGAGCGCTAAGCAAGACAAATTTATAATGTAAGTCTATGGGATTGTCTCAGGCAGCTGCGCTTTTCTCCCGCTTGTTCCAACAATTGGTCAAGGTCTGAACACTCAGAACCTTATTGAAACTTGTCTCTAGAACATGTCTAAAGGTTTTATAGCGTCAGGTGTTAACCCAATTCTGTCCATATTTCAAAGCCTCATTCTTGTTTTTTTTTTTTTTTTTTTTTTTTATGGACATACATCATTGCATTAGTATTCTTTTTCCTGGTATACATTAAAGGGGTACTCCGCCGCTAGACATGTTATCCCCTGATAGGGGATAACATGTCTGATTTTGGGGGGTCCGGCAATCTCCGGGGCTGGGGCTTCCATGATCGTGACATCACACCAAGTCCCCTCCATTCATGTGTATGGAAGTGGCCATGAGAGTCGACACTCCTCCTCCCATAGACATGAATGGAGCGGGAGTGGCAGTCATCCGTCACCAAGTGGCGTTCGCTGCCTGCACCAGATGACTGGGGTGCTGCGAAAGAGATCACGGGGGTCAAGCCGCAGGCTACCTCCGCATTCTTCGCCACAGCACCCCAGTCATTTGGATACGGATAACATGTCTGGCGGGGAAGTACCCCTTTGAGTCATTTCCATTAATTCTTTCTGTACTGTAAGGATGTGGGTTCTCTGTACTTACGTAACTTTCTTTTTTTTTTTTGGGATATCACTATCCTCCTCGGGAATCTCCCTATTGTGCATTGAAAAAAATTGACACATATAAATATGTAAATACAAAAAGTGAAAGAGAACACAAAGAGATCAGGATTAGGTCTCTACAGGTTTGCAGTCTGTGAATGTAATAGAATGTGCCATAGTGAGAGGATATAAAATGTTGTATTTGAAGGAGTACTCCGCCCCTAGACATCTTATCCCCTATCCAAAGCATGGACCCCCGCGATCTCCAGCCCACCACCTTGGCATTCTGAACATTTATGTTCAGAACGCCGGTTTCAGGTGGCCGTGGTTTTATGTCACGGGGGGACAGCAGTCACACCCCCTCCCATATACATGAATGGAGTGGGCTTGACGTCACCACCACAGCCTCCTGAAACTGGCGTTCTGAACATAAATGTTCCCAATTCTGGGTTGGGGTGCCCAGTGGCCGGACCCCCCTAGTGATCAGGCATCTTATCCCCTATCATTTGAAGAGGGGATAAGATGTCTAGGCGTGGAGTACTAATTTAATATCGAAGTGCATCGGTTTAGTTTAATAGAATGTAACAGGAGCTACATTGCATGTAGATTAGCATGTGGTCATGTGACAGCAATAAAAAAAATATATTCATACAACGAGGATTCTTTTTTTGTGATTCCTCAGACTTTGTCTAGGGAACAGGGCACGAAAAGGGACGCCAATAATGGGGGGGGGGTTTAGCTATTTGTAGTGTGGGGCATGTAGGGAGTCGTACCTTATATCAGGCATCCGGGGCCTCCATGTCATCCTGGGATAATGGTCATCCCTGTAATAGAAAAATAGAACTTTAGATAAAAGGGTACTCCGCCAGAAAACATCTTATCCCCTTCCAAAGGATAGGGGATAAGATGTCTGGTCGTGGGGGTCCCGCCTTTGGGGATCCAGCTTTGAGCTTCCGTGTACGTGACGTCACGCCACGCCCCCTACATTCATGTCTATGGGAGGGTGCATGACGGCTAGTATGTAGCCATTACGCCTCCTCCCATAGACATGAATGGAGGGGGCATGGCGGCTATAGTCCCCAGTCATTCAGAATAGAGCAGAGTTCTCGCACTGGATGACTGGGTGACGGACCCGAGATCGCAGGGGTCACCAGCGGCGGAACCCCCGCAATCAGACATCTTATCCTCTCTCCTTTGGATGGGGGATAAGATGTATTCCAGCAGAAGATCCCTTTAATATCATTTTCCTTTCATATGACTTGGAATACACAGATAATGTCGTCCATAAGGACAAATCTTATCCAGATTAAAATATCAAGATAGGAAGATGTGTTTTATATACAATTGAGAATATTTCCTTATATACGTCTACAAGGAAGACTCCTACCCACCTAAAGACTCTCGGAGCCTCCTGGACTCTGGATAGCCATCTGTAGGAGAAGAGACAAGAAGAAACATGAGAAATATTCCCCTCAGGGGCCACAGAATAACCTCAAGTATAAAGCTGCCTCTGAGAATAACACCTTTTGTTGTCCATAGTAACTACAGAATCGGTTTTTAGTGTATATTCACATGTGCATATTTTCCGCTGTGGATTATCTATAGCAGATTTTCTACCCTCTGAAGTCAATACTGAAGCAGATTTACATCAGAAAATATACATGTGTGAACGCACCCTAAGGTCTATAAATTCTGTAGTAACAATGACACGTGGATTCGGATCGGCTGCTATGGCCACGAAGGTTTCATCCGGAACACTTTGGATACATGAGGCCAAGTATTATGACTCATTGAAGACATTTATACAATGGTATATAATACATGCCTTTTATCTGGCCCTTCATCATTGGGGCCGTCATCATTAGGGCCATCATCCTTGGGTCCTTCACCATTAGGCCCGTCATAATTAGGTCCCTCCTCTTGGGGTCCGACTTCAGTGGGGTATGCATCAGTCCTGTTAGTGACAGAATGAATCGATCAATAAGAATCCAAAATATATCAATATATTGTGTCCTATAACAGTTTTATGACTAAACCCAAGATATAAAACTTACAAATTTAGTGTTATCACAAATTGTACTGGCTTCAGTCTGCTTCTGCATGATTCAGCCCTGACAGGAAATTGTGTAGTCCTTTTATTTTCTGAGTGGTGTTGTCCCCAGATCCCCGGCTGCTCACCACAGACAATGCCTCATCCTCTGGTGTCTCAGAAGGTGTGCCTTGACCTGAGCTTTAGCCCAACCACCTGAGTGATGTCATCACCTCTAACCCCGCCCCGACATCCTACATCACCTCCTCCCTGTTATAGTCTAGGCTTTCTAATTATGTATATGTTCTGATTAATTATGAATATTGCTAGAATTGCCATCTTGCTTGGAGGCCATAATCTCACCAATCTCAAAGTGATGGCTTGTCATAGATCAGTGGTCTCCAGATTGTGGCCCTGCAGATGTTGTAAAACTACAACTCCTGGAATGCCCAGACAGCCGTTAGCTGTCTGGGCATGCTGGGAGTTGTAGTTTTGCAACATTTGAAGGGCTGCAATTTATAGATCACTGTCCTAGATTAACAAAATAAACTAATGTGTAAATGTTCTTGGTGTAACAAGTAGAGAGCGCTAAGCAAGACAAATTTATAATGTAAGTCTATGGGATTGTCTCAGGCAGCTGCGCTTTTCTCCCCCCTTGTTCCAATAATTGGTCAAGGTCTGAACACTCAGAACCTTATTGAAACTTGTCTCTAGAACATGTCTAAAGGTTTTAAAGCGTCGGGTGTTAACCCAATTCTGTCCATATTCCAAAGCCTCATTCTTGTTTATTTTTTTTTTTTTTTTGTTATGGACATACATCATTGCATTAGTATTCTTTTTCCTGGTATACATTAAAGGGGTACTCCGCCGCTAGACATGTTATCCCCTGATAGGGGATAACATGTCTGATTTTGGGGGGTCCGGCAATCTCCGGGGCTGGGGCTTCCATGATCGTGACATCACACCAAGTCCCCTCCATTCATGTCTATGGAAGTGGCCATGAGAGTCGACACTCCTCCTCCCATAGACATGAATGGAGCGGGAGTGGCAGTCATCCGTCACCGAGTGTCGTTCGCTGCGTGCACCAGATGACTGGGGTGCTGCGAACGAGATCACGGGGGTCAAGCCGCAGGCTACCTCCGCATTCTTCGCCACAGCACCCCAGTCATTTGGATACGGATAACATGTCTGGCGGGGAAGTACCCCTTTGAGTCATTTCCATTAATTCTTTCTGTACTGTAAGGATGTGGGTTCTCTGTACTTACGTAACTTTCTTTTTCTTTTTTGGGAGATCACTATCCTCCTCGGGGATCTCCCTATTGTACATTGAAAAAAAATGACACATATAAATATGTAAATACAAAAAGTGAAAGAGAACACAAAGAGATCAGGATTAGGTCTCTACAGGTTTGCAGTCTGTGAATGTAATAGAATGTGCCATAGTGAGAGGATATAAAATGTTGTAATTGAAGGAGTACTCCGCCCCTAGACATCTTATCCCCTATCCAAAGCATGGACCCCCGCGATCTCCAGCCCACCACCTTGGCATTCTGAACATTTATGTTCACAACGCCGGTTTCAGGTGGCCGTGGTTTTATGTCACGGGGGGACAGCAGTCACACCCCCTCCCATATACATGAATGGAGTGGGCTTGACGTCACCACCACAGCCTCCTGAAACTGGCGTTCTGAACATAAATGTTCCCAATTCTGGGTTGGGGTGCCCAGTGGCCGGACCCCCCTAGTGATCAGGCATCTTATCCCCTATCATTTGAAGAGGGGATAAGATGTCTAGGCGTGGAGTACTAATTTAATATCGAAGTGCATCGGTTTAGTTTAATAGAATGTAACAGGAGCTACATTGCATGTAGATTAGCATGTGGTCATGTGACAGCAATGAAAAAATATATTCATACAACGAGGATTCTTCTTTTGTGATTGGTCAGACTTTGCCTAGTGAACAGGGCACGAAAAGGGACACCAATAATGGGGGGGGGGGGTGGCTATTTTTAGTGTGGGGCATGTAGGGAGACGTACCTTATATCAGGCATCCGGGGCCTCCATGTCATCCTGGGATAATGGTCATCCCTGTAATAGAAAAACAGAACTTTAGATAAAAGGGTACTCCGCCAGAAAACATCTTATCCCCTTCCAAAGGATAGGGGATAAGATGTCTGGTCGTGGGGGTCCCGCCTTTGGGGATCCAGCTTTGAGCTTCCGTGTACGTGACGTCATGCCCCCTACATTCATGTCTATGGGAGGGTGCATGATGGCTAGTATGTAGCCATTACGCCTCCTCCAATAGACATGAATGGAGGGGGCATGGCGGCTATAGTCCCCAGTCATTCAGAATAGAGCAGAGTTCTCGCACTGGATGACTGGGTGCCGCACCGGAGATCGCAGGGCTCTTCAGTGGCGGAACCCCCGCAATCAGACATCTTATCCTCTCTCCTTTGGATGGGGGATGAGATGTTTTCAAGCAGAAGATCCCTTTAATATCATTTTCCTTTCATATGACTTGGAACACACAGATAATGTCGTCCATAAGGACAAATCTTATCCAGATTAAAATATCAAGATAGGAAGATGTGTTTTACATACAATTGAAAATATTTCCTTATATACGTCTACAAGTAAGACTCCTACCCACCTAAAGACTCTCTGAGCCTCCTGGACTCTGGATAGCCATCTGTAGGAGAAGAGACAAGAAGAAACATGAGAAATATTCCCCTCAGGGGCCTCAGAATAACCTCAAGTATAAAGCTGCCTCTGAGAATAACACCCTTTGTTGTCCATAGTAACTACAGAATCGGTTTTTAGCGTATATTCACATGGGCATATTTTCCGCTGTGGATTTGCTATAGCAGATTTTGCTACCCTCTGAAGTCAATGCTGAAGCAGATTTACTTAAGAAAATACGCACGTGTGAAAGCACCCTAAGATCTATAAATTCTGCAGGAACAATGACACATGGATTTGGATCGGCTGCTATGGCCACGAAGGTTTCATCCGGAACACTTTGGATACATGAGGCCAAGTATTATGACTCATTGAAGACATTTATACAATGGTATACAATACATGCCTTTTATCTGGCCCTTCATAATTGGGGTCGTCATCATTAGGGCCATCATCCTTGGGTCCTTCACCATCATAAATAGGTCCCTCCTCATGGGGTCCGTCCTCAATGGGGTATGCATCAGTCCTGTTAGTGAAAGAATGAATAGATCAATAAGAATCCAAAATATATCAATATGCTGTGTCCTATAACAGTTATATTACTAAACCCAAGATATAAAACTTACTAATATAGTATTATCACAAATTGTACTGGCTTCAGCCTGCTTCTGCATCATTCAGCCCTGACAGGAAATTGTGTAGTCCTTTTATTTCCTAAGTGGTGTTGTTCCCAGATCCCCGACTCCTCACCACAGACAACACCTCATCCTCTGGTGTCTCAGAAGGTGTGCCTTGACCTGAGCTCCAGCCCAACCTCCTGAGTGATGTCATCACCTCTAACCCCGCCCCTACATCCTACATCACCTCCTCCCTGTTATAGTCTAGGCTATCTAATTATGTATATGTTCTGATTAATTATGAATATTGCTAGAATTGCCATCTTGCTTGGAGGCCATAATCTCACCAATCTCAAAGTGATGGCTTGTCATAGATCAGTGGTTTCCAGATTGTGGCCCTGGAGATGTTGTAAAACTACAACTCCCAGCATGCCCAGACAGCCGTTGGCTGTCTGGGCATGCTTAGAGTTGTAGTTTTGAAATATTTGAAGGGCTGCAATTTATAGATCACTGTCCTAGATTAACAAAATAAACTAATGTGTAAATGTTCTTGGTGTAACAAGTAGAGAGCGCTAAGCAAGACAAATTTATAATGTAAGTCTATGGGATTGTCTCAGGCAGCAGCGATTTTCTCCCACTTGTTCCAACAATTGATCAAGGTCTGAACACTCAGAACCTGATTGAAACTTGTCTCTAGAAAATGTCTAAAGGTTTTATAGCGTCAGGTGTTAACCCAATTCTGTCCATATTTCCAAGCCTCATTCTTGTTTTTTTTTTTTTATGGATATACATCATTGCATTAGTATTCTTTTTCCTGGTATACATTAAAAGGGTACTCCGCCGCTAGACATGTTATCCCCTGATAGGGGATAACATGTCTGATTTTGGGGGGTCCGGCAATCTCCGGGGCTGGGGCTTCCATGATCGTGACATCACACCAAGTCCCCTCCATTCATGTCTATGGTAGTGGCCATGACAGTCGACACTCCTCCTCCCATAGACATGAATGGAGCGGGAGTGGCAGTCATCCGTCACGGAGTGGCGTTCTCTGCGTGCACCAGATGACTGGGGTGCTGCGAAAGAGATCACGGGCGACCTCCGCATTCTTCGCCACAGCACCCCAGTCATTTGGATACGGATAACATGTCTGGCGGGGAAGTACCCCTTTGAGTCATTTCCATTAATTCTTTCTGTACTGTAAGGATGTGGGTTCTCTGTACTTACGTAACTTTCTTTTTCTTTTTTGGGATATCACTCTCCTCCTCGGGAATCTCCCTATTGTACATGGAAAAAAATTGACACATATAAATATGTAAGTACAAAAAGTGAAAGAGAACACAAAGAGATCAGGATTAGGTCTCTACAGGTTTGCAGTCTGTGAATGTAATAGAATGTGCCATAGTGAGAAGATATAAAATGTTATATTTGAAGGAGTACTCCACCCCTAGACATCTTATCCCATATCCAAAGCATGGACCCCATCCACCTTGTGCTGGAGATCTGAACATTTATGTTCAGAACGCCGGTTTCAGGTGGCCGTGGTTTTATGTCACGGGGGGACAGCAGTCACACCCCCTCCCATATACATGAATGGAGTGGGCTTGACGTCACCACCACAGCCTCCTGAAACTGGCGTTCTGAACATAAATGTTCCCAATGCTGGGTTGGGGGGCCCAGTGGCCGGACCCCCCTCGTGATCAGGCATCTTATCCCCTATCATTTGAAGAGGGGATAAGATGTCTAGGCGTGGAGTACTAATTTAATATCGAAGTGCATTGGTTTAGTTTAATAGAATGTAACAGGAGCTTCATTCCATGTAGATTAGCATGTGGTCATGTGACAGCAATGAAAAAATATATTCATACAACGAGGATTCTTCTTTTGTGATTGGTCAGACTTTGTCTAGTGAACAGGGCACGAAAAGGGACACCATTAATGGGGGGGGGGGGCTATTTGT
Organism: Hyla sarda; assembly: GCF_029499605.1. NCBI lineage: Eukaryota > Metazoa > Chordata > Amphibia > Anura > Hylidae > Hyla > Hyla sarda. The sequence continues at coordinate 151,697 of NW_026610688.1, forward strand.
AGTGTGGGGCATGTAGGGAGTCGTACCTTATATCAGGCATCCGGGGCCTCCATGTCATCCTGGGATAATGGTCATCCCTGTAATAGAAAAACAGAACATTAGTTAAAAGGGTACTCCGCCAGAAAACATCTTATCCCCTTCCAAAGGATAGGGGATAAGATGTCTGGTCGGGGGGGTCCCACCTTTGGGGATCCAGCTTTGAGCTTCCGTGTACGTGACGTCACGCCCTATATTCATGTCTATGGGAGGGTGCATGACGGCTAGTATTTAGCCATTACGCCTCCTCCAATAGACATGAATGGAGGGGGCATGGCGGCTGTAGTCCCCAGTCATTCAGAATAGAGCAGAGTTCTCGCACTGGATGACTGGGTGACGCACCGGAGATCGCAGGGGTCACCAGCGGCTGGACCCCCGAAATCAGACATCTTATTCTCTCTCCTTTGGATGGGGGATAAGATGTATTCCAGCAGAAGATCCCTTTAATATCATTTTCCTTTCATATGACTTGGAATACGCAGATAATGTCGTCCATAAGGACAAATCTTATCCAGATTAAAATAAGAAACATGAGAAATATTCCCCTCAGGGGCCACAGAATAACCTCAAGTATAAAGCTGCCTCTGAGAATAACGCCCTTTGTTGTCCATAGTAACTACAGAATCGGTTTCTAGCGTATATTCACAAGGGCATATTTTCCGCTGTGGATTTGCTATAGCAGATTTTGCTACCCTCTGAAGTCAATGCTGAAGCAGATTTACTTAAGAAAATACACACTTGTGAATGCACCCTAAGATCTATAAATTCTGCAGGAACAATGACACGAGAATTCGGATCGGCTGCTATGGCCACGAAGGTTTCATCCGGAACACTTTGGATACATGAGGCCAAGTATTATGACTCATTGAAGACATTTATACAATGGTATACAATACATGCCTTATATCTGGCCCTTCATCATTGGGGCCGTCATCATTAGGGTCATCATCCTTGGGTCCTTCACCATCATAATTAGGTCCCTCCTCATGGGGTCCGTCCTCAATGGGGTATGAATCAGTCCTGTTAGTGAAAGAATGAATAGATCAATAAGAATCTAAAATATATCAATATATTGTGTCCTATAACAGTTATATTACTAAACCCAAGATATAAAACTTACTAATATAGTTTTATCACAAATTGTACTGGCTTCAGCCTGCTTCTGCATCATTCAGCCCTGACAGGAAATTGTGTAGTCCTTTTATTTTCTGAGTGGTGTTGTCCCCAGATCCCCGGCTGCTCCCCACAGACAACGCCTCATCCTCTGGTGTCTCAGAAGGTGTGCCTTGACCTGAGCTCCAGCCCAACCTCCTGAGTGATGTCATCACCTCTAACCCCGCCCCTACATCCTACATCTTCTCCTTCCTGTTATAGTCTAGGCTATCTAATTATGTATATGTTCTGATTAATTATGAATATTGCTAGAATTGCCATCTTGCTTGGAGGCCATAATGTCACCAATCTCAAAGTGATGGCTTGTCATAGATCAGTGGTCTCCAGATTGTGGCCCTGGAGATGTTGTAAAACTACAACTCCCAGCATGCCCAGACAGCCGTTGGCTGTCTGGGCATGCTTGGAGTTGTAGTTTTGCAATATTTGAAGGGCTGCAATTTATAGATCACTGTCCTAGATTAACAAGAGAAACTAATGTGTAAATGTTCTTGGTGTAACAAGTAGAGAGCGCTAAGCAATACAAATTTATAATGTAAGTCTATGGGATTGTCTCAGGCAGCAGCGCTTTTCTCCCGCTTGTTCCAACAATTGGTCAAGGTCTGAACACTCAGAACCTGATTGAAACTTGTCTCTAGAACATGTCTAAAGGTTTTATAGCGTCAGGTATTAACCCAATTCTGTCCATATTTCCAAGCCTCATCCTTGTTTTTGTTTTTTTTTTGTTATGGATATACATCATTGCATTAGTATTCTTTTTCCTGGTATACATTAAAGTGGTATTCCGCAGTCATCCGTCACCGAGTGGCGTTCGCTGCATGCACCAGATGACTGGGGTGCTGTGAAAGAGATCACAGGGGTCAAGCCGCAGCTGACCTCCGCATTCTTCACCACAGCACCCCAGTCATTTGGATACGGATAACATGTCTGGCGGGGAAGTACCCCTTTGAGTCATTTCCATTAATTCTTTCTGTACTGTAAGGATGTGGGTTCTCTGTACTTACGTAACTTTCTTTTTCTTTTTTTGGATATCACTATCCTCCTCGGGGATCTCCCTATTGTACATGGAAAAAAATTGACACATATAAATATGTAAATACAAAAAGTGAAAGAGAACACAAAGAGATCAGGATTAGGTCTCTACAGGTTTGCAGTCTGTGAATGTAATAAAATGTGCCATAGTGAGAGGATATAAAATGTTGTATTTGAAGGAGTACTCCGCCCCTAGACATCTTATCCCATATCCAAAGCATGGACCCCCGTGATCTCCAGCCCACCACCTTGGCATTCTGAACATTTATGTTCAGAACGCCGGTTTCAGGTGGCCGTGGTTTTAAGTCACGGGGGGACAGCAGTCACACCCCCTCCCATATACATGAATGGAGTGGGCTTGACGTCACCACCACAGCCTCCTGAAACTGGCGTTCTGAACATAAATGTTCCCAATGCTGGGTTGGGGGGCCCAGTGGCCGGACCCCCCTCGTGATCAGGCATCTTATCCCCTATCATTTGAAGAGGGGATAAGATGTCTAGGGTCGGAGTGCTAATTTTATATCGAAGTGCATTGGTTTAGTTTAATAGAATGTAACAGTAGCTATATTGCATGTAGATTAGCATGTGGTCATGTGACAGCAATGAAAAAATATATTCATACAATCAGGATTCTTTTTTTGTGATTGGTCAGACTGTGTCTAGTGAACAGGGCACGAAAAGGGACACCGTTAATGGGGGGTGACTATTTATAGTGTGGGGCATGTAGGGAGTCGTACCTTATATCAGGCATCCAGGGCCTCCATGTCATCCTGGGATAATGGTCGTCCCTGTAATAGAAAAACAGAACTTTAGTTAAAAGGGTACTCCGCCAGAAAACATCTTATCCCCTTCCAAAGGATAGGGGATAAGATGTCTGGTCGTGGGGGTCCCGCCTTTGGGGACCCAGCTTTGAGCTTCCGTGTACGTGACGTCACACCCTATATTCATGTCCATGGGAGGGTGCATGACGGCTAGTATGTAGCCATTACGCCTCCTCCCATAGACATAAATGGAGGGGGCATGGCGGCTGTAGTCTCCAGTCATCCGGAACAGAGCAGAGATCTCGCACCAGATGACTGGGGTGCCGCACCGGAGATCGCTGGGTTCACCAGAGGCGGGACCTCCGCAATCAGACATCTTATCCTCTCTCCTTTGGATGGGGGAATGAGATGTTTTCGGGCAGAATATCCCTTTCATATCATTGGCCTTTCATATGACTTGAAATACACAGATAATGTTGTCCATAAGGATAAATCTTGTCCAGATTAAATTATCAAGATAGGAAGATGTGTTTTATATACAATTGAGAATATTTCCTTATATACGTCTACAAGGAAGACTCCTACCCACCTAAAGACTCTAGTAGCCTCCTGGACTCTGGATAGCCATCTGTAGGAGAAGAGACAAGAAGAAACATGAGAAATATTCCCCTCAGGGGCCTCAGAATAACCTCAAGTATAAAGCTGCCTCTGAGAATAACGCTCTTTGTTGCCAATAGTAACTACAGAATCAGTTTTAAGCGTATATTCACATGGGCATATTTTCCATTGTGGATTTGCTATAGCAGATTTTGCTACCCTCTGAAGTCAATACTGAAGCAGATTTACATCAATAAATTCTGCAGGAACAATGACACGTGGATTTGGATCGGCTGCTATGGCCACGAAGGTTTCATCCGGAACACTTTGGATACATGAGGCCAAGTATTATGACTCATTGAAGACATTTATACAATGGTATACAATACATGCCTTTTATCTGGCCTGTCATAATTGGGGCCGTCATCATTAGGGTCATCATCCTTGGGTCCTTCACCATCATAATTAGGTCCCTCCTCATGGGGTCCGTCCTCAATGGGGTATGCATCAGTCCTGTTAGTGAAAGAATGAATAGATCAATAAGAATCCAAAATATATCAATATATTGTGTCCTATAACAGTTATATTACTAAACCCAAGATATAAAACTTACTGATATAGTTTTATCACAAATTGTACTGGCTTCAGCCTGCTTCTGCATCATTCACCCCTGACAGGAAATTGTGTAGTCCTTTTATTTTCTGAGTGGTGTTGTCCCCAGATCCCCGGCTGCTCCCCAAAGACAACACCTCATCCTCTGGTGTCTCAGAAGGTGTGCCTTGACCTGAGCTCCAGCCCAACCTCCTGAGTGATGTCATCACCTCTAACCCGCCCCAACATCCTACATCCCCTCCTCCCTGTCATAGTCTAGGCTATCTAATTATATATATATATATATATATATATATATATATATATATATGTTCTGCTTAATTATGAATATTGCTAGAATTGCCATCTTGCTTGGAGGCCATAATCTCACCAATCTCAAAGTGATGGTTTGTCCTAGATCAGTGGTCTCCAGATTGTGGCCCTGCAGATGTGGTAAAACTACAAATCCCAGCATGCCCAGACAGCCGTTGGCTGTCTGGGCATGCTGGGAGTTGTAGTTTTGCAACATTTGAAGGGCTGCAATTTATAGATCACTGTCCTAGATTAACAAGAGAAACTAATGTGTAAATGTTCTTGGTGTAACAATGGGGTTATCAGGCAGATAATACGAAGAGAAAATAGTTTGTATTTACCTGATCTTTGCCTCTGCAGCTAAAAAAATACAAAAAAGAAATGAAAATTGTTAATATGTTTATTGCAAATATCCATTAGGTCATGTTTGCAGTAGAATCATACTGCAGAGGAAGAATAAGGGATCTCATACATGGAAAAATAAATTGCCCATCACAAGTGATGATCAACTATATAGAATAGTGTTTCCCAACCAGTGTGCCTCCAGCTGTTTCAAAACTACAACTCCCAACATGGAGGAAGTTGTAGCCTTGAAACAGCTGGAGCCACACTGGTTGGGAAAGTAGATCAGCATTGCCTCAAGGTATTATGACATATTTTTTTGTTCTCAAGTAAATTTCAGGCTCTTCACACCTATGGACACCACGGCCACCTGACAGATCAGTGGACTTATATTGGTGCATGTTGATTTCCATTACTGTATGGTGTTTATAAATGTATTTATTAATTAATTTATTTTTGTTAAAGGGGTACTCCAGAGGAAAAAAATACTGGGGCCAGAAAATTCTACAGATTTGTAAATTACTTCTCTTTAAACATATTAACCCCTTCCAGTACTTATCAGCTGCTGTATGCTCTAGAGCAGTGTTTCTAAAACGCGGTCCTCAAAGCATCAGGCATCACCACAGTTATAGCACCTGTGAAAGACTAAGGAAATCCTGAAAACATGACCTGTTGGGGTGCTTGAGGACCACATTTGGGAAACACTGCTCTAGAGGAAGTTATGTAGTTCTTTCCAGTCTGACCACAATGCGCTCTGCTGCCACCTCTGTTCTTGTCAGGAACTTTTCAGAGAAGGAGAGGTTTGCTATGGGGATTTGCTCCTACTCTGGACAGTTCCTGACACGGACAGAGGTGGCAGCAGAGAGCACAAAATGAAAATGACTACATAACTTCCTCTGAAGCATACAGCAGCTGATAAGTACTGGAAGGATTAAGATTTTTAAATAGAAGTAATATACAAATCTGTAGAATTTTCCAGCACCAGTTGATTTAAAAGAAAAACCTCTAGAGTACCCCTTTAAGCTTAAAAGGATTCCATAAGCCTCCAATGTAGATGTATCACAATCTTATGGGCACAAAATGAATATAAAGAGACAAATGTGTGAGAGAATAGCAATACTTACATGGGGTGATGATCTCTGCCGGCTGTAATAGTAAAGCAAAGGTATAAGCAGAGAGGTATATAAAATCATGGGAAGATTTCACATTGTTACATTGTATGGTGTATCACATAAATATTCCATTATACTTTATCTATTATAAGAAATTGTATTTAATTAAGATTTATTCATCACAAAATAGGGAAGATTTCTTAATGACGGACTGTAATGTGCCAGTATCTACCCCCAGCACTAGAAATGGTTGGGCCCAGTACTGGGGCAGAGAATGGACTGGAGACACATGGGGGAGATTTACTTTAATAAATCAGAATTGTGGTGTCATTTGTAAGAAAAAAATGTAGTTCTCAGTAAAGAGGTGTTTCTCAAGATGCTAAACTGTGCGCCAATAAATGTGCAAGAGTTCTGGTGCAAGAAGATGACACAACTTAGGTGAACTAAGGCTAAACTCACATCTGGGTCAGAGCTCCAGGCTGTTTTTTTAGAATGCCGGGTGCTGCAGGAGATCGTGGGGGGCCCCAGCTTCAGGACCCCAGCAATCAGACATCCTCTCCCCTTCTAAGATGTCTAGAAGCAGAGTACCCCTTTAATAAACATGACCAGATGGGAGGAAAGAAGGAGAGGTCGCCATCTTGTTGTTTTCCTCTGGCCATCCTTACAATAAAATGAATTCAGAAGGAGTAGGAAGAGGAGGCCCTGATATCAGCGCAGGAGCAGGGGTGAAGGTGAGTGGGATTTTTATTTAAGGAAGGGGTGGGGGGAGAAAATTACCTATCTACCTTTTACCTGCGTGCACACCAACCTACATTTCTTCTTGCAAATCTACCTTTACTATTCACCTACCTACCTTCCCTACCTTCTACTTACCTAACTGCCTTTAATATCTCCCTAACGGCTCTATCTAGCTGTTCTATCTATCTATCCATCCATCCATCCATCTATCTATCTATCTATCTATCTATCCTCAACATATACCTACCGGCCTCCACTATCTACCTACTTACCTACTCAGTCACATGCCTGCACACCTACCACTTGCACTATCCACATGTCTGCATGCCTACCTCCCTTAGACTTGCATTAAGGGGACAGAGCCGTGACGTCACGATACACCGGCCCCGTGATCGTGAGTCATCAGACACGGAGCGATCTTTGCTCCTTGAGGCTGATGACAGGGGGTGCTGCATGAGAGATTGCAGGGGTCAGGTATAAAACATCAAATAATGAGTGGGATCGGCTAAGCAAAGTTCCATCCACCATTTTGACTCAAGGGACTCTGGTGATCACACTATGGGTGGTCCAAAGAGTCTCTGTAAGCCCCTCTAATCCTTCAGATGCTGTGAGCAATATTTATTATGGCATCTGAATGGGTTAATGGAAGGCATCAGCTGATCATGGCGGCATCTATGAAGCGAGTGAAGGAGCCTCTCAGTCCGGATGCCTCTATGGACCTACATGTACGTCCTGGTGCACCAAGTACCCAGCAGCCAGGGAGTACAAGTACGTTCTGCATCCTCTAGGGGTTAAATGAAATTATTTGAAAATTAATAACATACAGAAAATATGTGTAAACGATGTTTTAACCCCTCCTCTGACAGGACTTCTGGGCCATAATACCCAAGCAATATTTTCCGTTTTTCCATTGGTGCCTTTCAAGTGCCATATAAGGGCTTGTTAATACAAACAAAAAAAACACAAGAGGTGCGCCCCTAGTGAGGACCGTTTAAACAATGAAAGGAGTGAGCATAAAGATGGGTTCTTACCCCTGGGTGTTGCGCTCAGAGCACAACACCTATAGTAGCATCAAAGTGTAGAGGTAAACGGGAAACCGCTGCCACGAGGACCAAGCCCGGTAAGACGCTCGTCAATCCGGTAAATAGCAATAGGGATAGTCCGTGGATGAGATCCTCTTAAAAAGGCGCTGGTACCCAGGAATGGATGAAAAGTTTCTTTTATTTGCAACGCGTTTCGATCCCGAACCGGGATCTTCGTCAGGCATACAATACAATAAAATAAGGTTACATTTATAATGTTAGGAAATTGATGACCACTTCCGGGGAACCGGAAAATGACGTGTCATGGCTACGTGTCATTTTGATAAACATGACACTGGTAAAGTGTTTGTTCAGTCAATTCCATAAAAATATATAAAAATACCAATTAGAGATATAAATGTTAAAATAGTGGAAGTATTGCACTAAATTTAGTAGAATATAAGAACTTTAAAAGAATGAATGAAAAGCAGTACCTAAGTGTGACCATTAGATGGCAATGTTGTAGTACGTAAATGTACAAGGGAACCAGTACCTAAAAACCACCACTAGGTGGCGGTGTAGTGGAGAGGGAATAATGGTGTAGTTGCTCAAAAACTACCACTAGATGGCAATGTGGCCCTGATGTTGTAAAGTGATGGATGTCCTAGCAACCATCCGGAGAAAAGAGTGTGGAGAGAAAAATACTCGGTAAGTGGAAACAGAAAAGTCTTTTTTGTCATCACCTTTTTGTCTTAAAGATGATTATTTGTTTGTTGAGTCTTCTGTAGAAATTTGCTTGTTTATAGTTTTTTGATAGTGATTGGTTAGGGGATGACTTCAGAGGTTTATTGTTTTTATTAGAGGATGACTTCCGATAGTTCATTAAGGCCATCGGGAATCAAAGTTCCCATTCTGTAAATCCAGTATACTTCTTTTCTTTTCAGTTGTTCAAACCTGTTGGAAGCATTGTGTGGTATTATTTCCAGGGGGGTAATTTTGATAGGATTAGTTATATCTGGATGAAATAGAGCACAATGTTTGGACACCCCATGTAGCATAAATTTGTTTTTAATGTTGTGTCGGTGTTTATTTAATCTGTTATGGAGCGGTTGTGTGGTTCTCCCGACATATTGAAGTGAGCATGTACATTCTATAACGTATATCACATAGTCGGACTGACATGTGAGGTGGTTTTTTATAGTAAATCTTTCTCCCGTTTTTTTTGAAATGATTTGGGTAAGACCATGTGTAATTTCTCCGCAACATCTACAATTTTTTCTGTAACATTTGTAACTGCCCGATTTTAAAGCATGGTTTGCAGCTTTTTCATCGGTTTTGAGACGGTGTTGGCGTAGCTGACTTGGGGCTAATAAACTCTTCAAATTCGGAGCTCTCCGGAAGGTCAGCTGTGGGTTAGCAGGTAAATGTTGTTGAAGATATTTGTCCTGTTGCAAGATGTGCCAATGTGACCTTAAAATATTTTTTATAGACGGTATATTTTTGTTAAATGTTGTGATGAAATTCATAGAGAATTTATTGTCCATTTTTTCAGCATTGGTTTTAGGTTTTGGTGCTAGGCAACTTCTTTGATCCAGGTTCCTGGCTTTCTCAAATGCGGTTTGGATGATATGTTCCGGGTATTTTTTTGATCTGAAACGTTTGTTTAAAATACGGGATTGGGTTAAAAAATCACTGTCTCTTGTGCAGTTTTTTCTTATTCTCCGAAATTGGCTAAAAGGGATGTTATGGATCCATTTTTTATAATGTCCGCTATGAAAATCCAAATAACTATTCACATCGACAGATTTAAAATAAGTAGATGTAAAAATGTTATTAAAAGCGTCATGTGAAATACATAGATCTAAAAATGTAATCGTGGTAAAATCTGATTCCATTGTAAAAGAGATACCCCAATCATTACTGTTTAGTGTTTCCAAAAGAAGGGATTCTGATCCAGTTTGTCCGTCCCATATAAAAAACAGGTCATCAATAAAACGGCGATAAAATCTGATATGCGGTGATAAAATGGGGTTATCCCAGATAAAAGTGTTTTCAAAATCACCCATAAATAAATTTGCGAATGAAGGTGCCACTTTCGCGCCCATCGCCGTGCCGGTTTCCTGGTGATAAATATTTCCGTTGTATAAAAAATAATTGTTTTGTAAAATGAAGCTCAGACTGTTAATTAAAAATTCTCTGTGTGCAGTGGATAAAGTGGCGTCGTGTTCCAGGTATTTTTTAACACATTGGATCCCTTTATCATGGTTGATATTACTGTAAAGTGCTTGTACGTCACAGGTGATGAATTTCCAACCTGGTTTCCATTTTATATCTAAAAGTAGTTCGATCAAATGTGTTGAATCACGGAGATAACTCTGTAAATTGAGGACATGTTCCTGTAAATACAGATCTATGTAGTGGGCTAAATTACTCGTCGCAGATGCTGTACAGGAGACAATGGGACGGCCTGGAGGTTTTTTTGTGTTTTTATGGATTTTGGGTAAGAAATAAAAATAAGGTTTATTTCCGTTTTTTATTGTAATATAATTACGTTCATTTTTAGTCAGAATGCCTTGTTTATAGGCATCATTAATTATGGATCTGGAATTTTATGAAGAAGAAGCTAACAATATTTTATCCAACACACTATACTACAGTACCATCAGAAATGATCCTTTTAAAAAAATGGAAGCAGATCTTCATAATCTGATTAATGATGCCTATAAACAAGGCATTCTGACTAAAAATGAACGTAATTATATTACAATAAAAACGGAAATAAACCTTATTTTTATTTCTTACCCAAAATCCATAAAAACACAAAAAAACCTCCAGGCCGTCCCATTGTCTCCTGTACAGCATCTGCGACGAGCAATTTAGCCCACTACATAGATCTGTATTTACAGGAACATGTCCTCAATTTACAGAGTTATCTCCGTGATTCAACACATTTGATCGAACTACTTTTAGATATAAAATGGAAACCAGGTTGGAAATTCATCACCTGTGACGTACAAGCACTTTACAGTAATATCAACCATGATAAAGGGATCCAATGTGTTAAAAAATACCTGGAACACGACGCCACTTTATCCACTGCACACAGAGAATTTTTAATTAACAGTCTGAGCTTCATTTTACAAAACAATTATTTTTTATACAACGGAAATATTTATCACCAGGAAACCGGCACGGCGATGGGCGCGAAAGTGGCACCTTCATTCGCAAATTTATTTATGGGTGATTTTGAAAACACTTTTATCTGGGATAACCCCATTTTATCACCGCATATCAGATTTTATCGCCGTTTTATTGATGACCTGTTTTTTATATGGGACGGACAAACTGGATCAGAATCCCTTCTTTTGGAAACACTAAACAGTAATGATTGGGGTATCTCTTTTACAATGGAATCAGATTTTACCACGATTACATTTTTAGATCTATGTATTTCACATGACGCTTTTAATAACATTTTTACATCTACTTATTTTAAATCTGTCGATGTGAATAGTTATTTGGATTTTCATAGCGGACATTATAAAAAATGGATCCATAACATCCCTTTTAGCCAATTTCGGAGAATAAGAAAAAACTGCACAAGAGACAGTGATTTTTTAACCCAATCCCGTATTTTAAACAAACGTTTCAGATCAAAAAAATACCCGGAACATATCATCCAAACCGCATTTGAGAAAGCCAGGAACCTGGATCAAAGAAGTTGCCTAGCACCAAAACCTAAAACCAATGCTGAAAAAATGGACAATAAATTCTCTATGAATTTCATCACAACATTTAACAAAAATATACCGTCTATAAAAAATATTTTAAGGTCACATTGGCACATCTTGCAACAGGACAAATATCTTCAACAACATTTACCTGCTAACCCACAGCTGACCTTCCGGAGAGCTCCGAATTTGAAGAGTTTATTAGCCCCAAGTCAGCTACGCCAACACCGTCTCAAAACCGATGAAAAAGCTGCAAACCATGCTTTAAAATCGGGCAGTTACAAATGTTACAGAAAAAATTGTAGATGTTGCGGAGAAATTACACATGGTCTTACCCAAATCATTTCAAAAAAAACGGGAGAAAGATTTACTATAAAAAACCACCTCACATGTCAGTCCGACTATGTGATATACGTTATAGAATGTACATGCTCACTTCAATATGTCGGGAGAACCACACAACCGCTCCATAACAGATTAAATAAACACCGACACAACATTAAAAACAAATTTATGCTACATGGGGTGTCCAAACATTGTGCTCTATTTCATCCAGATATAACTAATCCTATCAAAATTACCCCCCTGGAAATAATACCACACAATGCTTCCAACAGGTTTGAACAACTGAAAAGAAAAGAAGTATACTGGATTTACAGAATGGGAACTTTGATTCCCGATGGCCTTAATGAACTATCGGAAGTCATCCTCTAATAAAAACAATAAACCTCTGAAGTCATCCCCTAACCAATCACTATCAAAAAACTATAAACAAGCAAATTTCTACAGAAGACTCAACAAACAAATAATCATCTTTAAGACAAAAAGGTGATGACAAAAAAGACTTTTCTGTTTCCACTTACCGAGTATTTTTCTCTCCACACTCTTTTCTCCGGATGGTTGCTAGGACATCCATCACTTTACAACATCAGGGCCACATTGCCATCTAGTGGTAGTTTTTGAGCAACTACACCATTATTCCCTCTCCACTACACCGCCACCTAGTGGTGGTTTTTAGGTACTGGTTCCCTTGTACATTTACGTACTACAACATTGCCATCTAATGGTCACACTTAGGTACTGCTTTTCATTCATTCTTTTAAAGTTCTTATATTCTACTAAATTTAGTGCAATACTTCCACTATTTTAACATTTATATCTCTAATTGGTATTTTTATATATTTTTATGGAATTGACTGAACAAACACTTTACCAGTGTCATGTTTATCAAAATGACACGTAGCCATGACACGTCATTTTCCGGTTCCCCGGAAGTGGTCATCAATTTCCTAACACTATAAATGTAACCTTATTTTATTGTATTGTATGCCTGACGAAGATCCCGGTTCGGGATCGAAACGCGTTGCAAATAAAAGAAACTTTTCATCCATTCCTGGGTACCAGCGCCTTTTTAAGAGGATCTCATCCACGGACTATCCATATAAGGGCTTGTGTTACGCTGAGCGCTCCGGGTCCCTGCTCCTCCCCGAAGCGCTCGCGGCGTTTCTCTCCCTGCAGCGCCCCGGTCAGACCCGCTGACCGGGAGCGCTGCACTGACATTGCTGGCGGGGATGCGATTCGCATAGCGGGACGCGCCCGCTCGCGAATCGCATCCCAAGTCACTTACCTGTCCCGGTCCCCGGCTGTCATGCTCTGGCGCGCGCGGCTCCGCTCTCTAGGGCGCGCGCGCGCCAGCTCTCTGAGATTTAAAGGGCCAGTGCACCAATGATGGTGCCTGGCCCAATCTTCCTGATTAGTTTCCACCTGTGCACTCCCTACTTATACCTCACTTCCCCTGCACTCCCTTGCCGGATCTTGTTGCCTTGTGCCTTGAGAAAGCTACTCTGTGTTACCTCTACTGCGTTCTTGACCATCTGCTATCACCATTGACTACGAACCTAGCCGCCTGCCCCGACCTTCTGCTACGTCTGACCTTGCTCTTGTCTACTCCCTTGTACCGCGCTTTTCTCAGCAGTCAGAGAGGTTGAACCGTTGCCAGTGGATACGACCTGGTTGCTACCGCCGCTGCAAGACCATCCCGCTTTGCGGCGGGCTCTGGTGAATACCAGTAGCAACTTAGAACCGGTCCACCGGCACGGTCCACGCCAATCCCTCTCTGGCACAGAGGATCCACCTCCAGCCTGCCGAATCGTGACAGTAGATCCGGCCATGGATCCCGCTGAGGTTCCCCTGCCAGTTGTCTCTGACCTCACTACGCTGGTCGCCCAGCAATCCCGACAGATCGCCCAACAAGATCACCAGCTGTCGTACTTGACCACCATGACACAGCAACTTCAGTCACAGCTACAGCAGCTTCAGTCACAGCTACAGCAATTTCAGTCTCAGCTACAGCAGCAACAACCATCTCCTCCGCCGGCTCCTGCACCTCTTCCGCAGCGAGTGGCCGCTCCTAACCTCCGCTTGTCCCTGCCGGTCAAATTTGATGGGGACTCTAGACTCTGCCGAGGCTTCCTGTCACAATGTTCCCTACATTTGGAGATGTTGTCGGACCAATTTCCTACTGAACGGTCGAAGGTGGCTTTCGTGGTTAGTCTCCTGTCTGGGAAGGCTTTGGCATGGGCCACACCGCTCTGGGACTGCGATGACCCTGTCACCACCACTGTACACTCCTTCTTCTCTGAGGTTCGCAGTGTCTTCGAGGAACCAGCCCGAGCTTCTTCTGCCGAGACTGCCCTGCTGAACCTGGTCCAGGGTAATTCTTCAGTAGGCGAGTACGCCATCCGATTTCGTACTCTCACTTCCGAATTATCTTGGAACAACGAGGCTCTCTGCGCGACCTTTAAAAAAGGCCTATCCAGTAACATCAAAGATGTGCTGGCCGCACGAGAGATTCCTGCCAATCTGCATGAACTTATCCATTTGGCCACCCGCATTGACATGCGTTTTTCGGAAAGACACCAGGAACTCCGCCAGGAAAAAGACCTTAATCCCTGGGCACCTCTCTCACGGTATCCCTTGCAATCTACCCCTGTGCCTCCCGCCGAGGAGCCTATGCAAGTAGATCGGTCTCGCCTGACTATTGAAGAGAGGTCTCGCCGTAGGGATAAAAATCTATGTCTGTACTGCGCTAGTACCGAACATTTCTTGGTGGATTGCCCGATTCGTCCTCCACGTCTGGAAAATGCACGCAGGCAACCTGCTCATGTGGGTCTGGCGTCTCTGGGTACTGAGTCTGCTTCTCCATGTCTCACTGTGCCCGTACGGATTTCTCCTTCTGCCAACTCCTCCTTCTCTGCCGTGGCCGTCTTGGACTCTGGTTCTTCTGGAAATTTTATTCTGGCCTCTTTGCTTGATAGGTACTGCATCCCGGTAACCCGTCTCATCAAGCCGCTCTACATTGCTTCAGTCAACGGAGTCAAGTTGAACTGCACTATGCGTTATCGCACAGTGCCTCTGCTTATGAACATTGGACCACATCTCGAAAAGATTGAATTTTTGGTTTTGCCCGGCTGCACATCTGAAGTCCTTCTCGGTCTGCCATGGCTCCAGCACCATTCTCCCACCCTTGACTGGACCACCGGGGAGATCAAGAATTGGGGTCCTGCTTGCCGCAAGAAATGCCTCACGTCTGCTCCCAGCCCCGTCTGTCGGGCCTCAGTGTCCCCTCCTGTGCCTGGTCTCCCCAAGGCCTATCAGGACTGTGCCAAGCCTCACCCTCTGCCCCCCCTCCCCATTCCCACTCCTTCTGACCGGTCTGCCCAGGACTTCACTGTCCCCCAGAAGGAGACTCTACAATCGCTCCCAATGTCCTCGTCCCAGGTGGAGCGACATCCCGACAAAAAGAGGGGGAGACCTAAGGGGGGGGGGGGTACTGTTACGCTGAGCGCTCCGGGTCCCTGCTCCTCCCCGAAGCGCTCGCGGCGTTTCTCTCCCTGCAGCGCCCCGGTCAGACCCGCTGACCGGGAGCGCTGCACTGACATTGCTGGCGGGGATGCGATTCGCATAGCGGGACGCGCCCGCTCGCGAATCGCATCCCAAGTCACTTACCTGTCCCGGTCCCCGGCTGTCATGCTCTGGCGCGCGCGGCTCCGCTCTCTAGGGCACGCGCGCGCCAGCTCTCTGAGATTTAAAGGGCCAGTGCACCAATGATGGTGCCTGGCCCAATCTTCCTGATTAGTTTCCACCTGTGCACTCCTTACTTATACCTCACTTCCCCTGCACTCCCTTGCCGGATCTTGTTGCCTTGTGCCTTGAGAAAGCTACTCTGTGTTACCTCTACTGCGTTCTTGACCATCTGCTATCACCATTGACTACGAACCTAGCCGCCTGCCCCGACCATCTGCTACGTCTGACCTTGCTCTTGTCTACTCCCTTGTACCGCGCTTTTCTCAGCAGTCAGAGAGGTTGAACCTTTGCCAGTGGATACGACCTGGTTGCTACCGCCGCTGCAAGACCATCCCGCTTTGCGGCGGGCTCTGGTGAATACCAGTAGCAACTTAGAACCGGTCCACCGGCACGGTCCACGCCAATCCCTCTCTGGCACAGAGGATCCACCTCCAGCCTGCCGAATCGTGACAGCTTGTTTATTGCAGGACAAGTTGTACTTTTTAATGCCACCATTTTAGGGTTCATATATCTGATGGGTTGATCTGTATTAACTCTTTTTTTATTGCTGGGGAAATGGGAAAAAAATGCAATTGTGTCATTCCATTTTTGCATTCTTTTCTATAGGTGCACAGACACCCATGGCAGGCCTTCACGAGACACCTGGTTACTATGGAAACCGATCACTGAAGAGGGTAAGAGGCGCACAGAGGAACCTCACATGCAGTGGCCATGATTTCACTGCGGCATGCAAAAAATGTAAATATACAGTGGAGGTTTTTCCTATCCTGTTAGTTACTAGCTATCATACTGAAGGCTGAACTCCTGCGATTCCTGCACCAGAGAGACCCACAAGCTTATTCTAACCTTTCTAGAAAAACATGGCCGGCTGATGTATGCTAGGAAAAAGGTAAATTGGAGGCCATTAAGAGGTTATTATACTTCAAGTTCTAATATATCAAGAAATAAAAATAAATCATTATTGCAAATACAAACTTTACACTCCTGCATTGCCAACAATGTCTGAAAATGATTTACTTATGCCCTATCCACCGGTTAGGGCATAAGTAGCTGATCCCAGGGAGTCCGACCACGGGGCCCCAGCTCTCAGTGAGGCGTATGTATGGAGCCCCGAAGAGACCCAAGTACAGAATCATTGGAGTTCCATAGAAATGAATGGAGCATGTGCTGAATGGAGCAGGGGGCCCCATTCAGGAGATTGCGGAAGGTCCCAGTGGGTGGACTCCCTGCGATCAGCTACCTTATTCTGTTGGTAGAGGATAAGTTAATTTTGGCTGGAGTTCTCCTTTAATAGCATCAGAGTTTCCACTAATTCTGGAATACCAACAGGAGAGAGGCCCCCCAACAAACCTTACCCTTCGCCTCCGGACCAAAAGGTACCTGCAAGGTTCCAGGTTCGATGCCCCTTTTTGCCGAAGCTACTAAGGGACCACAAATTCTCCCAGGCATCCCCCTTCGCCAAGGTATCTGCCTGCAGAGCATGGGCAGGGTACGGTCGGTACCCTGCCCATGCAGGAGTACCCGGGGTTTTTTGCAGGGAGGTGGGGAACCTGATGGCCAAACTCACCTCCCCTATACCGCTAGGAGGGACACCCAGAAGGGCTACCGCATCCTAACAATCCTGTGAACACACAACACGCAAAAAGTGACACAGTAACAAAAATAAATAAATAAGTGAATGTGTTCAGATATATTGCCCGGACATCCGACCGGATCTATAAAAATGTACCTGATCCCAGCCAGAAAGTCGGGAATCAAGAGGTGAGTGCCACAAGGTGAAGAGATCATGGTGCCCATGTTTCCACTCAGTGAGCTTTGGCACCTCAGGATCACCACTCCCCGAGACACTAAAGTACCTCAGTTCTAGACCCGCTCAGCCTCATGGCGAGACCCGGAGGAAACAGGTCCCATTGGAGCAGCCATCGAGCTGATTCCTCAGACCCATCCAAAACCAGTTCATCAGCTCAAACTGATAAGAACAGATACTACACTTGATCTTGGCCAAAAGCCCAAGAAGCTTCATTCATTTCTATGGGAGCACCAAAGAGACCCAAGTACAGCATCATTGGAGTTCCATAGAAATGAATAGAGCATGTGCCGTCTACCACACGCACTCCTCACTGAGAGCCGGGGCCCCATTCAGGAGATTGCGGAGGGTCCCAGAAGTCGGACTCCCTCCGATCAGCTACTTCTTCCCTATCCTGTGGATACGGGATAAGTTAATTTTGGCAGGAGTTCTCCTTTAATAGTGTCACAGTTTCCACTAATTCTGGAATCCAAGTCATTCTAAGTATACCCAAGTGATGTGTGTGCAGATAGTCAGACCTCACATCCATTTAGACGTCATATGAAAAATTGTGGCACAAAATAAATTGGTGCAAAAAACTGTCACAAAACAAACACCTATTCATTCAAAGGCGACCAATCAGCCAGAAGATATAAAGACCAATGGAAAACACCTGAATAAAAATGCAGTCATTGTTTTCTCACTAGTTTTTATGTATAAATACAAAGAGATTGCTCGGATTTATTGGATACAAATATATTCTGAAAGTGTGAACAAGCCCTTACCTCATCTTCATCCAAATTCTGGATGCTGGTCCAGGACTTGAGACCCTAAAAAATTAACAAGAAATGTTATATTCAGTTCGGCTTCTTTGTTGTTCTACAGTTTAGTGTGTTAGCAATGTATGATTATATAAATAGAATGAATGAAGCAATGTAATTTACTAATAGGGGGCATTGAAATTGATGCACCTATTCCTATACAGTCCAGAATGTCACATGACTGCAGCTGCGTCTGTGCCTGCATTGTCAGTGACGTTTTGCATTATGAGATTTGACTGACACCCATAATGCCTCTCTGGCCCATACTGCTGAGAGCCTAGGACAAAAAGGGGGCCTGTTGCTTCAAGTAGCGGATCCCCCCTTCAGAAAATACACGCATGTAACAGCAGTATTCCTCTTTTAGTTTCCTTCCTGACCAGAGGCAGATAGGAAATAGAGGGGTCTGGAGGGGAGGATGAGGGGTCTAGAGAAGGACTAGAGAAGACTGAATGGGGGATAAAGTGGTCTGGAGGTGGGGTAGAGGGGTCTGGAGAGGGATTATAGGAGTTCAGATGAGGCATAGAGAGGTCTGGAGGGGGAATAAATATGACTGGATGGGAATAAAGAGGTCTGGTAGGGAGTGCAGAGGAGTCTGGCCATAGTATAGAGGGGTCAAGATGGGGGATAGAAGAGTCTGGAAGGGAGATAGAGAGGTGTGAAGGGGGATAGAGAAGACTGGATGGCGTATAGAGTGGGGAGGAAAAGGTCTGGATGGGGGATATAGAAGAGTAGAACCCCCATCTATTCTTCTCTATCACCTAGAGGTCTGGACGGGCCCCAGTTCTCAGTGAGAAGTGAATGCGGTGGAAGCTTCATTCATTTCTGTGGGAGCACAGAAGAGACCCAAGTACAGCATCATTGGAGTTCCATAGAAATGGATGGAACATGTGCCGTCTACCGCACGCATTCCTCTACCGTTGAGGAGATTGTGCGGGTCCCAGTGGTCGGATTATCTGCAATCAGCTACTTATTCCCTATCCTGTGGATAGAAGATAAGTTAATTTTGGCTGGAGTTAATAGCATCACAGTTTCCACTCATCTGGAATCCAAGTCATTCTTAGTATACCCAAGTGATGTGTTTGCAGATAGTCAGACCTCACATCCACTTAGACGTCATATGAAAAATTGTGGCACAAAATAAAATAAATTGGTGCAAACAACTGTCACAAAACAAACACATATTCATTCAAAGGCAAGCAGCCAGCCTGGATGGGTGATGGAGAAGAATAAAAAAACCCCATCTATTCTTCTCTATCACCTAGAGGTTTTGGGGAATAGAGGAGTCTAGATGGGGGATAGAGGTCTGCATGGGGGTATAGGGGGGGATAGAGGGGTCTGGATGGGGGACAGAGAAGAATAGATGGGAGGTAGAGAGGTCTGGGGAGATAGAGGAGTCTGGATGAGGATATAGAGGGTTCTGGATAGGGGACATAGGTGTCTGGAGGAAGGGATAGAGGGGTCTGGATGAGTGATAGAGAAGAGTAGAACCCCATCTATTCTTCTGGTCTGGGAAGGATAGAGGAGTCTGGATAGGGGATAGAGGAAGGAACAGAGGGGTCTTGATGGGGGATTGAGGGGTCTGGATGGGGGACAGAGGTGTCTGGAGGAAGGGATAGAGGGGTCTGGATGGGGGTAGAAGGGTCTGGAGAGGGAACATAGGAGTCTGGATGTTGTTAGAGGAGTCTGGATGGGGCATAGAGAGGTCTAGAGGGGGAATAAATAAGACTGGATGGGCATAAAGAGGTCTGGTAGGGAGAGTAGAGGAGTCCGAATATAGTATAGAAGGGGAAGAAGAAGGAGAGAGGGGCCTGGATGGGGACAGAGGAATCAAGATGGGGGAGAGAGGAGTCTTGAAGGGAGAGAGAGACATGTGGAGGGTAATAGAGAAGACTGAATGAGGGATAGAAAGGTTTGGAGGGGGTATAGCAGTCTGGAGAGGGAATAGAGAGGTCTGGAGGGTGGATAGAGGGGAATATATGGGTCTGGATGGGGGATAGAGGGGTCTGGATGGGGGACAGAGGTGTCTGGAGGTAGGTATAGTGGGGTCTGGATGGGTGATAAAGAAGAATAGATGGGGTAGAGAGGTCTGGGGGGATAGAGGAGTCTGGAGGAAGGGATAGAGGGGTATAGAGGGATCCTGATAGGTATTGAGTGGGAAAGAGAGGTCTGGAAGGGGGATAGAGAAGACTGGATGGGGGATATAGAGGTATGGATGAAGAATAGAGAAGGCTGGATGGGGGGTAGAGACGTCTAGAGGTGGGGATAGAGGAGTCTGGATGGGGAATAGAGTGGAATGGAGCAGGGGAGAAAGGGGTTTGGATGTGGGGATAGAGAAGACTGGATTGGGGATAAAATAAAAACAAAGTCCAAAATTACTGCTTTTTGGTCACATCACATCCCAGAAAAATGAATTAAAAAGTGATCAAGAAGTCACATAAATGCAAAAGTGGAAGCAATAAAAACTACAGATAACGGCAAAAAAAACATTTGCCCTCATACAGCCCTCATGCGAAATCCTTCAAAAGTAGCAAAATGCGGTATTCTGTTTAATTTTCCCACAAAATAATATTTTTTTGTTGCGCCATATATTTTAGGGCAAAGTAAATTGTTACGCAAAAAACAACCCCCATCTGGGTCTGTGGATGGGAAAATAAAGAAATATGGCTCTTAGAAGGTGAGGAGAAAAAAAATGCAAAAATAAAACAGCCTGCATCCTTAAGGCCAAAATGGGCCATGTTCTTAAGGGGTTAAGGCCGCCGCCTGTTTTTACGCTAATGACTGGGCCTCATTTCTCAAATCTGATGTGAATTATTTTTTTTTTTAATGATATATTGTACTTTCTATTACTGGTAAAAATATTTGTTGAAACATGCAGTTTTCTGTGAAAAACTCCAAAATATTGTGAAAAAAATAACATTATGATTTTATAG
Source organism: Hyla sarda (assembly GCF_029499605.1). Taxonomy (NCBI): domain Eukaryota; kingdom Metazoa; phylum Chordata; class Amphibia; order Anura; family Hylidae; genus Hyla; species Hyla sarda. The sequence continues at coordinate 172,764 of NW_026610688.1, forward strand.
TACTAGCCATTATGAACACGGTAATATCTGTGTCTTGTTCTTTTTTCTTTTGGATGATAATACAGGACTTTATGGGGAAAGTGACATTTATTTTATTTTTTTCACACTTTATTTATTTAAGACATTTTATTTTTATACTTTTTATCTATTATACTATACTGCAGTACATCTGTACTCCATCATAGTATAACCATAAGTATTACACTGACAGTTTCCTTTAATACCAATAAGTCTATGGCTGGACTTCACAGGCTTCCTTCCGTGCTCGGGAGAGAGGAGGCCATCAGCTGGCTTCTTGTTACCATGACAACCATGGGGACACCACAACCGCATGGTTGCCATGATTACCTCACCCCTTTCAATCCTATAGATACTGTGTTCAGTACTTACCAAGGCATCTAAAGGATTAATACTGCCATGAATGACGCAATCTCAGTCTCAGCAGCTGAGGCAGGATCATGGCTGTGATTGACAGCAGGTCCTGCCGCCAATCCCCTGCACTTCCTCCATCAGTGCAGGAAATATGCAGGAGGTATGGGTACATCCAGTTGCGGGAACGTGTTGGCTGACAGGATGTACCCATACCTCTAATAGTGGGCTGGGGTTATAGTATATACCATGTACCAAAAGGAATGTCTCATAGGTGCATGTATATGAAGCAGATGTAGCAGAGCTGAAAGTGTTGTAAAATTTAAAATAAAAAACAGTCATTAAAATAAGACTACAGTATGCATGTATATACACAGGCACAAATCCATATGTAAATAACTCTATAATTCTATATGGACAGGTCCCATGACTGAGCCCTGCAGGTCTCTAGTAGAGGACGGGGTCATGGTACCAGGGAATGTGCAGGATTTACAGATGTATCAGGACGACAGGAGAAGAAGTAACATATGAGAAGATGACGTTTATCTGACGGTTTATCTGGAGGCAGTTGGGGGGGGGGGGGCAGGAAAGCTGAAGACTCATGGGAAATGTAGTCAGCTAACCCCTTAAACACTTCTGTAACCACCATTTAGTATATATATATTTGCTCTAATTCCCCAATTTGTGACTTACGTAATTTGCCATTTTTTCTTGCGAATTTCTCTTTCCAAAGCTCGGAAAAATCCTTGAAATAAAAATAAAACAGAAAACATGATTATGGACTTTCTGGTAAGATCTTCTCTATATCATATTATTATCACTGGTCAGATATGGAGGAGATCAGAATGGCGAGAGAGTACAGAGGGCTTGTCATAGGACGGGAAAACATATCCAGTAGGTAGAAGATCAGAAATAATAAGGAACAGGAGATAAAGACAACTGGACTTACTGCTCAACTCCACAGATCTGAGAGAAGTTTCATGCCGGTGGGTGAACATAGGAGACATTCCGTGATGTCACATGTGTGATGTCATAGGCCATTAGATGAAGCCCTATAGCCGATCAAATGACATATATTCAATATAATACATATACTGGATATCTCAAAAATACCAAATGGTTAATGAATTGGAGTGTAGGGGTTACAGGTTGGGGCGCTGTGTGATGGGAATTTATTTAAAAAAAGTCATTTTTATTTATATTTGTAGTAAGATTAAGATGTGTTTGGAGTTTTTATGAATTCAGTAAATCTTCATTAGATCTCTGTCCCCTTTATTGATATTGATAACATGTCTCCCCTTACTGTAGTTCTGTATCTGATAAAATATTTGGGGACAGGAGAATGAAATGTATGATGCTATTATGGCTGACACCAGAGAGCAATAACATCCATACAGAAGTTTCTACAATCAGATGCAGTTTGCACAACATGTAGAAGAAAACAAAACGTGTCTCATATATGAGGGGTCAGCACTGGATGGAGGATACATTCTCATCATCCTGGTACTTGTAGTACACACAGGATTAGGATGGAGAATATGATGGGAAGTGACTCTATAACATTCCCTTCTAATCTCCTTTTCCCTCATCATATTTGCTCTGTGGCTTTATGTGACCCGGGATATTTCCAGCCTCCATGTATTAGAACATGATAAAGGACGATACCTACCCCTGTGCTATGGAATATAGACGGCCCGAGCACAACTGTAAATAGTCCCCAATATATAATTATGTCTTATATTATGGGGGAGATTTATCATTGCTTTTAGAGCATTTTTTTGTCTATGTTTAGGCGCAGTTCAGGCGTAATCAGCATATTTAGCGCCTTTTATGCGTCTTTTGATATAGAGAGTTTCGCACTTTATGACTACACGTAGAACTTTTTTTTTTGACCCTGCAGTGGTCACGTATTTATCATTTGCGACTTTTGTCAAAAGTCGCTATTTTGAGTGCAAAGGTACTTTTTTAGGCACAAAGTTACACCACCTACCAGTAGGCGTGGGAATCACTTCTACCTTCCGCAATTCAACCTTTAACCCCTTGTGGACAACAGCGTCCCACTCTCCTTCTATGACATGCGTTCAGGAGCCGAGCGCGGGTCATAGCTGGGTGGTCCTGGTGGCTATCTGCCCCCAGGACCCATCTCTAATGCCACACATTACCGATCACTGTGATGCTCGGCTTTAACTCCTTAGACACCGCAATCAAATTTGATTGAAGCGTCTGAAATGCAAGTAAAAATGTCCCGGCAGCTCTGTTAAAGTAAGTAAAAACACCTAACCTGCCAAATTCAGGACCCGGGAAAGTGTCTATTTCCCTCCCTCACAAGTGTCTAGATAAAGTGTATGTGGTAGAGCTTTTCCCTCCACAGCAGAGCTGCGCAAAATTCTTCATCCTGCTGCACCTTCTTGATAAATAAGATGCACGCTAGTCAAACCCACCACCCAAATAAATGTGGGAAAATAGCTCTACCATAGACATTTTTTGATAAATTTGGGCCTATATCTTTATATTTAATATTACCAGTAGTTTTTAGCAATGCTGCTTTCATTTTTTTGTTCTAATCTTTCAAGAACCATAACTCTACTCACTTTTCCATAGACATTGGCGTTATCTCCAATCCCAGCTGTTGCATGTGGATGTCAGATATATTAACCCCTTAAAGGGCTTGTGCGCTGCCCTGCCTTTCGGAGCTCCGCTCACAGCATCTGGAAGTTCATTACACAGTGGTCGCGCCTCCTTCCATAGACTTTCGTTGAGGGGGCAGGTGTGACGTCAAGAGGGGGGCGGCCGCGAACATGGAAGCCCGTACACAGCGTTCGGAGTAATGAACTTCGGAGCTCCGAAATGCAGGGCAGCGCACAACCCCTTTAAGGACGTAGCCCATTTTGCCTTAAGGACCAGAGCATTTTTTGCAAATCTGACCTCTAAGCAATAATATCTCTGGGATGCTTTTACTTAGGAATTTGATTCTGAGTTTTTTTTTTTGTGTGTGTCATATTCTACTTTATGTTAGTGGAAAATTTTTGTCAATACTTGCATAATTTCTTGGTGAAAAATGCCAAAATTTCATGAAAAATTTGAAAATGTAGCATTTTTTTTACTTTGAAACTCTCTACTTGTAAGGAAAATGGACATATCAAATAAATGATATATTGATTCACATATGCAATATATATTAGAAGGCTTCAAAGTTTAGCAGGCATTTTCCAATTTTTCACGAAAATTTAAAGGGACCAGTTCAGTTTAGAGTAGATTTAAGGGGGTCTTCTTATTAGAAATACCCCATAAATAACCCCATTATAGAAAGTGCACCCTTCAAAGTATTCAAAATGACATTCAGAAAGTTTGTTAACCCTTTAGGTGTTTCACAGGAATAGCAGCAAAGTGGAGGAGAAAATAAAAAAACATCTTAATTTTTTTATACTTGCATGTCCTTGCAGAACCGTTTTTTGTTTTTTGTTTTTTTCACAAGGGGTAAAATGAGAAAAAGCCTCTCAAAATTTGTAACCCAATTTCTCTCGAGTAAGGAAATACCTCATATATAACAAGGGATACAGTGAGCCTTAACACCCCACAGGTGTTTGACGACTTTTTGTTAAAGTGGGGTGTGATTTTTTTTTTTTTTACTAAAATGCTGCATTTTACCCAAATTTTTATTTTTATAAGTGGTAATAGGAGAAAATGCCCTCGAAAATTGGAACACCATTTCTTATGACTATGGAAATACCCCATATGTGGATGTAAATTGCTCTACTGCACTACAATGCTCAGAAGAGAAGGAGCCACATTTGGCTTTTGGAAAGCAAATTTTTCTGAAATGGTTTTTGGGGGGCATGTCACATTTAGGAAGACCCATGTGCCAGAACAGCAAAAAAAAAAAAAAAAAATAACTACATTGCACAGTATTTTGGAAACTACACCCATCAAGGAATGTAACAAAAAGTGCAGTGAGCCTTAAAGCCTCATGTGTTTGATAAATGTTCATTAAAGTAGGATATGAAAAGGAAAAAAAAAATTTTTTTTCACTAAAATGCTGGGGTTACCCCTATTTTTTCATTTTAACAATGCCCCCCAAAATTTGGAAATACATTTTTTCGGAGTAAGGACATACCTCATATTTGTATGTAAAGTGCTCTGCACACCAGGTCTTAGAAGAGCAGGAGCGCCATTCGGCTTTTGGAGAGAGATTTTTGCCAGAATTAAAGTCAGGGTCCATGTGTGTTTACAGAGCTACCATGGAGCCACAACAGCAGGACAATTGCTATATTTGCTATAATTTTGGAAACTACACCCATCAAGAAACATAACAAGGGGTACAGTGAGTATTTACACCTCAAAGGTGTTTGGAACAGTGGGCCGTAAAATGAAAAAAAAAAATTTCACAAAAATGCTGGTGTTACCCCAAATTTTTCCTTTGCACAGGGGGTAAGAAGAGAATGGAAATAAAATGTTGTGCGTGCACATAACAGGGCTCAAGAGTCATGGAGCAATGTTCACATTTGAGGCCTATGGCAAATCAGTAGCTGACGGTTACATACATTTAGCGGAAAATAAAAGAAAAGAACACTCACATGTGACACCATTACAAAAAGTACCTCCCCTGGGGAAGGTGTATAGGGGTGAAGTGGACATTTGGAATAGATGGGTGTTCCCTAAATTTATTTTCCAGGAATGGATGAAGTGTAGTTTAGGGAAAATTTAAATTGCAATTTTACTACTGTTATGCCCAGAGTTTAGCCAAAAGTAAAAATGATGCCCGCCCCAAAACCCTATGCTCTGAATCATCATTCTGGGAATGTGATGTGTGTGGCCGTCCCTATTCTGTTACCTCAAATGCGCACATGCTCAGGTGGGGAGAGAGCGCTGCGCATTTGAGGCAGCATGCAAACCAACAATGCTAGTGACTCAGTGACCTATGACCCATTTTTGGAAAAAAATACCCCAAGAGGTCTTATCAGGGTTATTTTGTGAAAGTGTTTTTAGGACAATTTTGTGGTTGATGGGTTTAAAATTTGGAATGTACTTTGGACTGGTACATTGGGGTCAAATTAAGCGAAATTAAAATGGGGTAAGAGGTTTAGAAACATAGTGCTTCCTGGAAGTGTGATACTCCCTGAAGCAATCTTTTTAGTGGCCCAGATAATGGGGTGTGGTGTCCCAGCACCAGAGGCTGTCCCGGGCCTTTGGACTGTCTCGGACAGTTCATCAGTATAGGGTGTTGGGTCCATACCAGTTCTAATAAGATAAAGTTTATATTACAAATGTAATGTCATATAATATAATGTTGTACATTAATTTTGTTATTTATGTACAGTGGGGATCAAAAGTTTGGGCACCCCCCGGTAAAAATTTGTATTAATGTGCATAAAGAAGCCAAGGAAAGATGGAAAAATCTCCAAAAGGCATCAAATTACAGATTAGACATTCTTATAATATGTCAACAAAAGTTAGATTTTATTTCCATCATTTACACTTTCAAAATAACAGAAAACAAAAAAATGGGGTCTGCAAAAGTTTGGGCACCCTGCAGAGTTAATATCTTGTACTGCCCCCTTTGGCAAGTATCACAGCTTGTAAATGCTTTCTGTAGCCAGCCAAGAGTCTTTCAATTCTTGTTTGAGGTATCTTTGCCCATTCTTCCTTAAAAAAGTCTTCCAGTTCTTTGAGATTTCTGGTCTGTCTGTCATGCACTGCTCTTTTAAGGTCCATCCATAGATTTTCAATTATGTTGAGGTCAGGTGATAGTGAAGGCCATGGCAAAACCTTCAGTTTACGCCTCTTGATGTAATCCCCCGTGGATTTTGAGGTGTGTTTAGGATCATTATCCATTTGTAGAAGCCATCCTCTCTTTAACTTCAGCTTTTTCACAGATGGAATAAAGTTAGCATCCAAAATTTGCTGAAATTTTATTGAATCCATTTTCCTTCTACTCGTGAGATATTCCCTGTGCCACTGGCTGCAATACAACCCCAAAGCGTGATTGATCCACCCCCATGCTTAACCGTTGGACAGAGGTTATTTTTATTAAATTCTGTTCCCCTTCTTCTCCAAATGTACCTTTGCTCATTCGGGCCAAAAAGTTCAATTTTAACCTCATCGGTCCACAGAACTTTTTTCAAAAATGCATCAGGATTGTCAATATGTTCATTTGCAAAGTTCAAACGCTGATTTTTGTGGTGAGGAAACTCTTCCATGAAGACCCTATTTGTACAAGTATCTCTTTATAGTGGAATTGTGTACCAGAACTCCAGTGTCTGGATTTTGAATAGTTTTTCTCACAATCCTGCCAGCTGTTCTGTCTGATATTGTTCTTGGTCTTCCATTTCTTGCTTTAAAGGGGTTATCCAGGAAAAAACTATTTTTTTATTTATCAACTGGCTCCAGAAAGTTAAACAGATTTGTAAATTAATTCTATTTAAAAATCTTAATCCTTTCAGTACTTATGAGCTAATGAAGTTTAGTTGTTCTCTTCTGTCTAAGTGCTCTCTGATGACACGTGTCTAGGGAACCGGCCAGCTTAAAAACAAATCCCCATAGCAAACCTCTTCTAATCTGTGCAGTTCCCAAGACAAGCAGAGATGTCAGCAGAGAGCACTGTTGCCAGACAGAAAACAACAACTCAACTTCAGCAGCTGATAATTATTGAAAGGATTAAGATTTTTTAATAGAATTAATTTACAATTCTGTTGAACTTTCTGGAGCCAGTTGATATTAAATTTAAAAAAAAAGTTTTTTCCTGGAATACCCCTTTAACTTCCACTGTTCCTCATGACTGCCATTTCTTAATTACATTCCGATATGATTTTGACATCTGAAAACATTTTGCTATCTTCTTATAGCCTTCTCCAGCTTCGTGAGCGTCAACTATTTTCAGTTTCCGATTTCTAGACAACTGCTTAGAAGAACCCATGGTGCTAATAAGAGATGAGCGAACTTACAGTAAATTCGATTTGTCACGAACTTCTCGGCTCGGCAGTTGATGACTAATCCTGCATAAATTAGTTCAGCTTTCAGGTGCTCCGGTGGGCTGGAAAAGGTGGATACAGTCCTAGGAGACTCTTTCCTAGGACTGTATCCACATTTTCCAGCCCACGGGAGCACCTGAAAGCTGAACTAATTTATGCAGGATAAGTCATCAACTGCCGAGCCGAGAAGTTCGTGACGAATCAAATTTACTGTAAGTTCGCTTATCTCTAGTGCTGATTGTTGGGGTAAGGTCAGATGAGTCTGGGCATTTAACACCTTTGAGATTGACATCACCTGGTCTTCCCAGATGATGATTGAGAACAATCCATGACACTGGCAGGTCTCAGCTTTGTAAAGGGGGCAGTGCATGCTATAAATTCTGCAGGGTGCCAAACTTTTGCAGATGCCATTTTTTTGTTTTCTGTTATTTTGAAAGTGTAAATGATGGAAATAAAATCTAACTTTTGTTGACATATTATAAGAATGTCTTATCTGTAATTTGATGCCTTTTGGAGATTTTTCCATCCTTCCTTGGCTTCTTTATGCACATTATTATTTTTACCTGGGGTGCCCAAACTTTTGATCCCCACTGTAAATGGATGGGCTCAGAAGAGACTTTAAAGCACTTTCTATCCTCACTGCAGTATAATGATATGAATGTTAGACTCACCAGCAAGTTTAGTCCCAAAGAAATTGAGTTCTTAGACTTACAAATATATGTAGATGTCAACACTGACATACATAGAAAAAAGACCAGTCAATGCCGATTCATCTCATCCACTGCACATTATTATCCTGAAGAGGCAATTTAGTTTAAACAAATAAATATTTATATAAGAAGGAAACAAAATGGATACAATTGCTCCAGACAGTATAAATTAAAGTCTGCAAACCATTCTTATACGGGGTTAAATATGTTTTTATTTTATTTATTTATTCATTTTTATTTTAGTTTTTTCATTGTTTTGTTTCTATTTGTTTTCTGTTTTTTATTTTATTTATTTTCTTTTTTATTTTCTTTCCCCCTCTATTTTTCCTTGACTTTTCTAGAGCTATCCAAATTTCTCCTGAGGTGAGTCCAGCTGACCATTCACAATCCACGGAGTTGTCCTCAGCATAATGAAATTGACCTAAAGAAAAAGACAGAGGGTCAATGATTATATATTATGACAGATTAACAATATATATATATATATATATATATATATATTTATCGGGGTATACCACACACCGGCCTATAATACGCGCCTTCATTTTATCAAGGATATTTGGTTAAAAAAAGTTTTTTACCCAAATATCCTTGGTAAACTGAGGGTGCGTGTGCGTGCATGTGTACACCCCGATACACTGTTTCTGATCCCACAGAAGCCCCCAGGACAGGCAGGGGGAGAGAAACCGGCAGCGACGGCAGGTCTCTGCACCTGCAAAAGCTGCTGCAGTTCATTGATTTAAATCATTGAACTGCAGCGGCTTATCGGCGTATAACACGCAAATAGACTTTAGGCTAAAAATTTTAGGCTAAAAAATGTGTGTTATACGCCGATAAATACGGTATATATATATATATATATATATATATATATATATATATATATACCGCAATTATTTTTTGGCACGTGAAATAGCATTGAAAAAAATATATATTTGGAATCCGAAACACACATAGGACTACTTTTTATCTCATATATATTTATTTTTGAGAACATAGGAAAAATACACAAACAATTTAATAGGCTGTATAATACGTCACTGATTCTTTATTGGGAAAAAATAATAAACCTTCACCCCACCTGGTAATACAATTCTTCATATGATGACTTGAAACATATCAAAGATACTATCTTCCTGGTACATTTCAACTTAAGGAGAGAAACAAATGACATCACATTTTTTTTTATTTTCAATGAGCCAAGGCAAGTGCTCTCTATCACCCAAAGTGCATGAAAAAGTGCAAACGTGTCACACAAAAAAATGTGCACAAAGGATGGGTCTATCACTAAGCCCTTCTGCAACAGGAGAGAAAATTCAAAATCTTTAATTGAAGCAATTCAAAATCTTTAATTTAATTTAAAAAAACATTTAAAATCTTACGTCCCAGATTCTTCATTGGGAAAAAATTTACCTTGACCCTAACGGATAATACAATAAATTACATGATGACTTGAAACCTATCAAAGATACTATCTTCCTGGTACATTTTAATTTAACCCCTTAAGGACCAAGGACGTACCGTACGTCCTTGGTCCTGCTCTCCTCATATCACGGCGGGCCCCCCGCCTCTAATAGCGAACAGCGCCGATCGTGGCGGCGCGCGCTATTAACCCTTAAGCCGCACGCTCAGAGCTGAGCCGCGCGGCTGAAACTGAAAGTTGCCGGCTAGTTCAGTCGGGCTGTTCGGGATAGCCGCGGCTAATTGCGGCATCCCGAACAGCTGACAGGACAGCGGGAGGGCCCCTTCCTGCATCCTCGCTGTCTGATCGCCGAATGACTGCTCAGTGCCTGAGATCCAGGCCTGAGCAGTTATGCGGCAGAATAGTTGATCACTGTTTTTTTATGAGAAACCAGTGATCAATGATGAAGATCAGTGTGTGCAGTGTTATAGGTCCCTATGGGACCTATAACACTGCAAAAAAAAAGTGAATAAAGATCATTTAACTCCTCCCCTATTAAAAGTTTGAATCACCCCCCTTTTCCAATAAAAAAAAAAAACACAGTGTAAATAAAAATAAAAATAAACATATATGGTATCACTGCAAAAATGGTACCGTTAAAAACTTCAGAACACGGCGCAAAAAGTGAGCCCTCATACCGCCCCATACACGGAAAAATAAAAAAGTTATAGGGGTCAGAAGATGACAATTTTAAACGTATTAATTTTCCTGCATGTAGTTATGATTTTTTCCAGAAGTCCGACAAAATCAAACCTTTATAAGTAGGGTATCATTTTAATCGTATGGACCTACAGAATAAAGATAATGTGTCATTTTTACCGAAAAATGTACTACCTAGAAACGGAAACCCCCAAAAGTTACAAAACTGCGTTTTTTTTTTCAATTTTGTCGCACAATGATTTTTTTTTCCGTTTCACCGTAGATTTTTGGGCAAAATGACTGACGTCATTACAAAGTAGAATTGGTGGCGCAAAAAATAAGCCCTCATATGGATTTTTAGGTGCAAAATTAAAAGAGTTACGATTTTTTAAAGGCAAGGAGCAAAAAACGAAAATGCAAACACGGAAACCCCCCTCCCCCCCGGTCCTTAAGGGGTTAAGGAGAGAACCAAATCACACTTAACATCTTATCAGCTACACAAGCATTCCTAGGGAAACCCTGACCCCCCAACCTCAATCCCAACCCCACTGCTCTCACTTTTAAACATTTCTTCTCAAGGAGAGCTTCAAAAGACATGCAAAATCTTTTAGACTAATCAATGCTTCATTGAAAAAAATATATATTTGGAAACCGAAACATGCATCGGAATACTTTTTCTCTCATATTAATTTATTCTTAAGAAGATAGGAAAAAAACACCAATAATTTGATAGGCTGTATAATACGTCCCAGTTTATTCATTTGGAAAAAAAAACGTAACCTTGAGCCTAACGGGTAATACAATACTTAAAATGATTATTTGAAACCTATCAAAGATACTGTTACGCCGAGCGCTCCGGGTCCCCGCTCCTCCCCGGAGCGCTCGCAACATCCTCGCTACTGCAGCGCCCCGGTCAGATCTACTGACCGGGTGCGCTGCGATACCGCCCCCAGCCGGGATGCGATTCGCGATGCGGGTGGCGCCCGCTCGCGATGCGCACCCCGGCTCCTATACCTGACTCGCTCTCCGTCGGTCCTGTCCCGGCGCGCGCGGCCCCGCTCCCTAGGGCGCGGACGCGCCGGGTCTCTGCGATTTAAAGGGCCACTGCGCCGCTGATTGGCGCAGTGGGTCTAATCAGTCATTCACCTGTGCACTTCCCTATTTAACCTCACTTCCCCTTCCCTTCCTTGCCGGATCTTGTTGCCATCGAGCCAGTGAAAGCGTTCCCTTGTGTGTTCCTAGCCTGTGTTCCAGACCTCCTGCCGTTGCCCCTGACTACGATCCTTGCTGCCTGCCCCGACCTTCTGCTACGTCCGACCTTGCTCTTGTCTACTCCCTTGTACCGCGCCTATCTTCAGCAGCCAGAGAGGTTGAGCCGTTGGTAGTGGATACGACCTGGTTACTACCGCCGCTGCAAGACCATCCCGCTTTGCGGCGGGCTCTGGTGAAAACCAGTAGTAACTTAGAACCGGTCCACTAGCAAGATCCACGCCAATCCCTCTCTGGCACAGAGGATCCACCTCCTGCCAGCCGAATCGTGTCAGTAGATCCGGCCATGGATCCCGCTGAAGTTCCACTGCCAGTTGTCGCCGACCTCACCACGGTGGTCGCCCAGCAGTCGCAACAGATAGCGCAACAAGGCCACCAGCTGTCTCAACTGACCGTGATGCTACAGCAGTTACTACCACAGCTTCAGCAATCATCTCCTCCGCCAGCTCCTGCACCTCCTCCGCAGTGAGTGGCCGCTTCCGGCCTACGACTTTCTTTGCCGGATAAATTTGATGGGGACTCTAAGTTTTGCCGTGGCTTTCTTTCACAATGTTCCCTGCACTTGGAGATGATGTCGGACCAGTTTCCTACTGAAAGGTCTAAGGTGGCTTTCGTAGTCAGCCTTCTGTCTGGGAAGGCTCTGTCATGGGCCACACCGCTCTGGGACCGCAATGACCCCGTCACTGCCTCTGTACACTCCTTCTTCTCGGAAATTCGAACTGTCTTTGAGGAACCTGCCCGAGCCTCTTCTGCTGAGACTGCCCTGCTGAACCTGGTCCAGGGTAATTCTTCCGTTGGCGAGTACGCCATCCAATTCCGTACTCTTGCTTCCGAATTATCCTGGAATAATGAGGCCCTCTGCGCGACCTTTAAAAAAGGCCTATCCAGCAACATTAAAGATGTTCTGGCCGCACGAGAAATTCCTGCTAACCTACATGAACTCATTCATCTTGCCACTCGCATTGACATGCGTTTTTCCGAAAGGCGTCAGGAGCTCCGCCAGGATATGGACTTTGTTGGCACGAGGCGTTTTTTCTCCCCGGCTCCTCTCTCCTCTGGTCCTCTGCAATCCGTTCCTGTGCCTCCCGCCGTGGAGGCTATGCAAGTTGACCGGTCTCGCTTGACACCTCAAGAGAGGACACGACGCCGCATGGAGAATCTTTGCCTGTACTGTGCCGGTACCGAACACTTCCTGAAGGATTGTCCTATCCGTCCTCCCCGCCTGGAAAGACGTACGCTGACTCCGCACAAAGGTGACACAGTTCTTGATGTCAACTCTGCTTCTCCACGCCTTACTGTGCCTGTGCGGATATCTGCCTCTACCTTCTCCTTCTCTACTAAGGCCTTCTTGGATTCCGGATCTGCAGGAAATTTTATTTTGGCCTCTCTCATCAACAGGTTCAACATCCCTGTGACCAGTCTCGCCAGACCCCTCTACATCAATTGTGTTAACAATGAAAGATTGGACTGTGCCGTGCGTTACCGCACGGAACCCCTCCTAATGTGCATCGGACCTCATCACGAAAAAATTTAGTTTTTGGTCCTCTCCAATTGCACTTCTGAAATTCTCCTTGGACTACCGTGGCTTCAACGCCATTCCCCAACCCTTGATTGGTCCACAGGAGAGATCAAGAGCTGGGGTACTTCTTGTTTCAAGGACTGTCTTAAACCGGTTCCCAGTACTCCCTGCCGTGACCCTGTGGTTCCTCCTGTAACCGGTCTCCCTAAGGCTTATATGGACTATGCTGTCGTATTTTGCAAAAAGCAAGCTGAGACTTTACCCCCTCACAGGCCTTTTGACTGTCCTATTGACCTCCTCCCGGGCACTACTCCACCCCGGGGCAGAATTTACCCTCTGTCCGCCCCAGAGACTCTTGCTATGTCTGAATACATCCAGGAAAATTTAAAAAAGGGGTTTATCCGCAAATCCTCCTCTCCTGCTGGAGCTGGATTTTTCTTTGTGTCCAAAAAAGATGGCTCCCTACGTCCTTGCATTGATTACCGCGGACTTAATAAAATCACGGTAAAGAACCGCTACCCCCTACCTCTTATCTCTGAACTCTTTGATCGCCTTCAAGGTGCCCACATCTTTACCAAACTGGACTTAAGAGGTGCATATAATCTCATCCGCATCAGGGAGGGGGACGAATGGAAAACTGCATTTAACACCAGAGATGGACACTTTGAGTATCTGGTCATGCCCTTTGGCCTGTGCAACGCCCCTGCCGTCTTCCAAGACTTTGTTAATGAAATTTTTCGTGATCTCTTATATTCCTGTGTTGTTGTGTATCTGGACGATATTCTGATTTTTTCTGCCAACTTAGAAGAACATCGCCAGCATGTCCGCATGGTTCTTCAGAGACTTCGAGACAATCAACTTTATGCCAAAATGGAGAAATGTCTGTTTGAATGTCAATCTCTTCCTTTCCTAGGATACTTGGTCTCTGGCCAGGGACTACAAATGGACCCAGATAAACTCTCTGCCGTCTTAGATTGGCCACGCCCCTCCGGACTCCGTGCTATCCAACGTTTTTTGGGGTTCGCCAATTATTACAGACAATTTATTCCACATTTTTCCACTATTGTGGCTCCTATCGTGGCTTTAACCAAGAAGAATGCCAATCCTAAGTCCTGGTCTCCTCAAGCGGAAGACGCATTTAAACGGCTCAAGTCTGCCTTTTCTTCTGCTCCCGTGCTCTCCAGACCTGACCCATCTAAACCCTTCCTATTGGAGGTTGATGCCTCCTCAGTGGGAGCTGGAGCGGTCCTTCTACAAAAAAATTCTTCCGGGCATGCTGTTACTTGTGGTTTTTTTTCTAGGACCTTTTCTCCGGCGGAGAGGAACTACTCCATCGGGGATCGAGAACTACTGGCCATTAAATTGGCACTTGAGGAATGGAGGCATCTGCTGGAGGGATCAAAATTTCCAGTTATCATTTTCACTGATCACAAGAATCTCTCCTATCTCCAGTCTGCCCAACGGCTGAATCCTCGCCAGGCCAGGTGGTCGTTGTTCTTTGCCCGTTTTAACTTTGAAATTCATTTTCGCCCTGCCGACAAGAACATTAGGGCCGATGCTCTCTCTCGTTCCTCGGATGCCTCGGAAGTAGAGGTCTCTCCGCAACACATCATTCCTCCTGACTGTCTGATCTCCTCTTCTCCAGCCTCCATCAGGCAAACTCCTCCAGGGAAGACCTTTGTTTCTCCACGCCAGCGTCTCGGGATTCTCAAATGGGGTCACTCCTCCCACCTCGCAGGCCATGCGGGCATCAAAAAGTCCTTACAACTCATCTCTCGTTTCTATTGGTGGCCGACTCTGGAAACAGATGTTGTGGATTTTGTGCGGGCCTGTACTGTCTGTGCCCGGGATAAGACTCCTCGCCAGAAGCCTGCTGGTCTCCTTCACCCTCTGCCTGTCCCCGAACAGCCTTGGTCTCTGATTGGTATGGACTTTATTACAGACCTACCCCCATCCCGTGGCAACACTGTTGTTTGGGTGGTCGTTGATCGATTTTCCAAGATGGCACATTTTATTCCTCTTCCTGGTCTTCCTTCAGCGCCTCAGTTGGCAAAACAAATTTTTGTACACATTTTTCGTCTTCACGGTTTGCCCACGCAGATTGTCTCGGATAGAGGTGTCCAATTCGTGTCTAAATTCTGGAGGGCTCTCTGTAAACAACTCAAGATTAAATTAAACTTCTCTTCTGCTTATCATCCTCAATCCAATGGGCAAGTAGAAAGAATTAACCAGGTCCTGGGTGACTATTTACGGCATTTTGTTTCCTCCCGCCAGGATGACTGGGCAGATCTTCTACCTTGGGCCGAATTCTCGTACAACTTTAGAGTCTCTGAATCTTCTGCTAAATCCCCATTTTTCGTGGTGTACGGCCGTCACCCTCTTCCCCCCCTCCCTATTCCCTTGTCCTCTGGTTTGCCCGCTGTAGATGAAGTGACTCGTGATCTTTCCACCATATGGAAAGAGACCCAAAATTCTCTTTTACAGGCTTCATCTCGCATGAAAAAGTTTGCCGATAAGAAAAGAAGAGCTCCCCCCATTTTTGCTCCCGGAGACAAGGTATGGCTCTCCGCTAAATATGTCCGCTTTCGTGTCCCCAGTTACAAACTGGGACCACGCTATCTTGGTCCTTTCAAAGTCTTGTGCCAAATTAATCCTGTCTCTTACAAACTTCTTCTTCCTCCTTCTCTTCGTATTCCTAATGCCTTTCATATCTCTCTTCTTAAACCACTCATCATCAACCGTTTCTCTCCCAAGCTTGTTTCTCCCACTCCTGTTTCCGGTTCTTCTGACGTCTTCTCAGTGAAGGAAATACTGGCCTCCAAGACGGTCAGAGGAAAAAGGTTCTTTTTGGTTGATTGGGAGGGCTGTGGACCTGAAGAGAGATCCTGGGAACCTGAGGACAACATCCTAGACAAAAGTCTGCTCCTCAGGTTCCCAGGCTCCAAGAAGAGGGGGAGACCCAAGGGGGGGGGTACTGTTACGCCGAGCGCTCCAGGTCCCCGCTCCTCCCCGGAGCGCTCGCAACATCCTCGCTACTGCAGCGCCCCGGTCAGATCTACTGACCGGGTGCGCTGCGATACCGCCCCCAGCCGGGATGCGATTCGCGATGCGGGTGGCGCCCGCTCGCGATGCGCACCCCGGCTCCCGTACCTGACTCGCTCTCCGTCGGTCCTGTCCCGGCGCGCGCGGCCCCGCTCCCTAGGGCGCGCGCGCCCCCGCTCCCTAGGGCGCGCGCGCGCCGGGTCTCTGCGATTTAAAGGGCCACTGCGCCGCTGATTGGCGCAGTGGGTCTAATCAGTCATTCACCTGTGCACTTCCCTATTTAACCTCACTTCCCCTTCCCTTCCTTGCCGGATCTTGTTGCCATCGTGCCAGTGAAAGCGTTCCCTTATGTGTTCCAGACCTCCTGCCGTTGCCCCTGACTACGATCCTTGCTGCCTGCCCCGACCTTCTGCTACGTCCGACCTTGCTCTTGTCTACTCCCTTGTACCGCAACTATCTTCAGCAGTCAGAGAGGTTGAGCCGTTGCTAGTGGATACGACCTGGTTACTACCGCCGCTGCAAGACCATCCCGCTTTGCGGCGGGCTCTGGTGAAAACCAGTAGTAACTTAGAACCGGTCCACTAGCACGGTCCACGCCAATCCCTCTCTGGCACAGAGGATCCACCTCCTGCCAGCCGAATCGTGTCAGATACTATCTTCCTGGAACATTTTATCTTAAGGAGAGAACGAAATCACACTTAAAATCTTATCAGCTACACAACCCTCACCATACTGGCCTCACGCTTAAACATTTCTTCTCTAGGAGGGCATCAAAAGAAACGCTGACCATGACCCGGACCTTGACCTTGAAGAAACTATCTTCCTGGTAAATTTTAACTTGAGAGAACCAAATCACAATTAAAATCTCCCAACCCCCACTCACTATTATCAGCTATACAAAGATAATTTCTTTCTGGTACATTTCAACTTAAGGAGAGAACAAAATCAAATATAAAATCTTTTCAGCTACACAATCCTTCCTGGGGAAACCCTGACCCTGACCCTGACCCTGACCCTGACCCTGACCCTGACCCTGACCCTGACCCTGACCCTGACCCTGACCCTGACCCTGACCCTGACCCTACTGCTCTCACTCTTATCAGATACACAAAGATATTATCTTCCTGGTACATTTCATCTTAAGGAGATAACCAAATCACACTTAAAATCTTAACAGCTACACAATCCTTCCTGGGGTAACCCTAACCCGAACCCCAACCCCTCTCACTATTATCAGCTATACAAAGATACTTTCTTTCTGGTACATTTCAACTTAAGGAGAGAACAAAATCAAATATAAAATCTTTTCAGCTACACAATCCTTCCTGGGGAAACCCTAACCCTAACCCTAACCCTAACCCTAACCCTAACCCTAACCCTAACCCTAACCCTAACCCTAACTGCTCTCAATCTTATCACCTATACAAAGATAATAACTTCCTGGTACATTTCAACTTAAGGAGGGAACCAAATCACACTGAAAATCTTATCAGCATCCCTAACCCTGACCCTACTGCTCTCACTCTTGTCAGCTGCACAACGATACTATCTTCCTGGTACATTTCAACTTAAAGAGAGAACTAAATCACACTTAAAATCTTAACAGCTACACAATCCTTCCTGGGATAACGATAACCCTAACCCTAACCCTAACCCTAACCCTAACCCTAACCCTAACCCTAACCCTAACCCTAACCCTAACCCTAACCCTAACTGCTCTCAATCTTATCAC